>NC_080596.1:77635573-77890573 GCF_027887145.1 Ammospiza caudacuta
GCCGCAACTTTGCAACGGCTTTGATGAAAACTATTTTTTCCCCCACTATTTGAAAATTGGCCTTTTGGAATCAGCTGTGGTACCTAATATTGGTTTGGTTTCAGTGTCCTCCATCCTGCTAGGAGCAGGAGAAGAGGATGCTTTTATACACGGCCCTGTGCTCCCCCTCCAGAGGATGCTCCTCCCGTGGCTGTGGTTTCACCATCACTGCTCCAGCCCCTCCTGGCATCACTGAGGATGATGAGGGCAGGCAGCGCCACCTGAAGCACACACTCTGGAAAGCTGCAGTAAAATCGGCCCAACTACTTTTAAAAGCAATTTTCACTCACCCCAGATAAAATCAGAGAATGGTGTAACAGAGATGAAAATGCAAGGTTGCAACTGGAAGTGCTTGCAGAATTAGAGATTGGCTCAACGTAACAAAAAAACCCAAACCACCAACACTGCACTTTTTTCTCAGAACTTGCTAAAAAAGGATGATTGCTGAGAATTTCAGACAACTGGCCAGATCACACCTAAAAGTTGAAAACAGCTTTGCCTGGTATTTCACAGTGCTTTGAACAAAAAGGCCCCTGCAGCACAGGGGAGCCTCTACCCCATCCTTCCTGGGTTGAATTACACTGCGTTTGTTTCACACTTCATACAAGCTTTTTTTTCCCCTCTAACTTTCATTTCCCCTTCTTTTAATGAAGACAATGCTGAAGATTAAAGTGTATTCAGGACAGAGGTGCTGAAAGTTGGAAATAAGCACAGGGAAACTGCAACAGCAGAGGAAATGAAAATTTTCTAGGCACAGGTACTTCAGTGCAGCCTACTGCTGCATGGGCTGATGGCTCTGTGGCACCATTGTAAAAATTACTCATTTTCTTCTAATTACATCCAGTGTGCATTTGTACACTCTGAATCACCTTTATAGAAGAAATAGGATAAATGGAGGGAAAAAATTATGAGTTTATAATTGGCATACTTCAACAAAACAATACATTAAACACAAACCTCACTTGGCAGTGGACTTTTACACCAAGATTGACTCCATCTCATTTAATATAGGCTATATTTTCAGTAATGCTTTTTGCAGTCACTGTTTTCACCCTCTGTATTGATTAACTCCATCTCATTTCATATATGCTGTATTTTCAGCATTTTTAGCAATATTTTTTTATTCACTAAAATTTAACCCACTTGTATATAAACACTAACTAGTCATGTAATGTAGCATTACATGTCACAGGTGTTTACCTGTTTCACTTTTCAACCTTAACTGAGCACCCACATTCATTTATATTTTAATAAATACACTGGTTTACTTCACTACCCAGGTTTGCTCTTTCCACAAGGTGAAAGCATTTCCCCTGGAATCCCCTGAAATCAGTGTTAAAATCTGTGAAAACCTGACTCTCCTTTAGAAAGCTATTTGGAAATTTTCTCAGAAACTGTTCCTTTCCCCACTTGTAATACTTCAGGGATTCCTCCCATTCTGCAGTCTGTAACCCAGGTACAGCAATGCCTGGGAAGTTCTCGGGGTGCTCACGATGCCTGCAGGCCTGAGGCTCTGCCCTGGAACAGCACATCTGGAAGAACAGCCTTGCAAGGGGAAATCCAAACTCTATTTTAGGGACTCCAACCAGGAATGGGAACGGGAATCGCAATTTGTACAGCCAGGGACACAGCACAGCCCAGAGGGCTCCAAAACCTCCCCTTCCCAGGGAGGCTGATCTCTGCCTGGCACAGCGCCTTGTCCAAAAGGCTTTTCTACCAAAAACCTTCAGGAATAACACCACAGAAAATCAAAACCCTCCTCCAAATCGTGCTGCAAAAGCACATAAATCCCCACTGAGCACCACTCACTTCAGCACTGATGCTGAACTACAAAGTCTCCGGGTATATTTTAAAAAGCCCAAATTAACTTGATTCAGTAGCTGCAGGAGCTCTGCACTATTTATCCAGCTGCAAGGCCACTTGGATGATTTGTTTTTCCTAAATATCAGAATACTTTGTACCACTATTTGTTAGCTGTTTGATAAAATAACACAATGCAGGAGGTGATGAACTCTTGGCACATCTCTCAATCTGTCACCTCATCCTTTATCCAAAGCTTTTTCTTTCATTCTGGCCATCAAATATAAAATAAGCAAATCTCAAAAGCTAACTCCCTCAGCAGTTACCTGTGGCACAAAAGCTGCCCAGTTCCAGCAGGGCAGAAAGGCTGACGTGAGCTTTCACATCCAGCAGCTGCATTATTACTAACACATTATTAAACAGCAATTATTGATTTGCCCGTTCCATTTTAGTTGGAGCCTAAAGAAGCTAACAGAGAGCACAGCTGATGGGAAGGGGCTGGGCTCTGCTTTGTGTTTTGTTTGGTTAAAAAAAAATTGTTAAATATTCCCTTAACTCAGGATTCAAAGCTTCAAACCTTTAAACTTTCACGATATAAACCAGAGACTTTTATGTGACTGAAAATAAAAACAAAGATGGATTTAAAAATTCAAACTCTAGAAGAAAGAGGAGCACCAGACCATAAAAGCATGGCTTGCAAGTACTGCAAAGTGTGAGTTCAGAGTGCTCAGTCAGCTTCCCCTGTCTGTGCAAGCTCACAGGGCCACCTCCAGTAGAAAACAAGCAATGAAAGAAACAGCCCAGCATCTCCCACAGGAGACAGGACTGGCATGCCCTCACTTTACTGCAGGATCTCCAGTCAGGACCACGACAAGAGCAGCTCCCAAACACCCCAAACATCCTCACTGCAGCACCAGTGTCTGGCTGGCACTGTTTTAAAGCTTCACTTCTAGGAAGTTTGCCCTATTTTGGAAGGCCACACAGCTTGCATGGATCCCTAAAGAGCAGTCAGGGATTACCTCACAACACATCCACGGGGTGCCCAAATGCCCAACTCATTGCTCAGATTTATATGTGGAGCCTTTTGCTTCTGGAGCTTCCCTTCAACTGTCCGTGCAGTAAAGAAAATTTCTGCAGATATGGAATTTTTATGCCTGTAAGATTCACCCCCAGGCTCTTCTTACACAGCTGGAATTTGGAGATGTATAAGTTCTTTGAATGGTATATAAATATATTATGGCTATCACCTACAAAATCCCATATCACTTGATAGCATCACACATTCATTAGAGAAAACCAACAACTTAGCACAGACAATTAACAACAACCTTTAGGAAGCAAGAAAGAGAAATTAGTAGGTTTTGTGTAAGCTTTCTTGAACAGCAGTAAGAAGCAATAAATCTCCAGAAGAAAAAAAATAAATATCTTGGCTCCCACAGATATTAAGGCACAAGCAGGTAGGAATAATTATAATCTGGTGACCTGTGTGTGTGAAACACTGAGATGTAAAAACAACACAAGCATGCCTTTGTAAGCCACAGATGGAGAAAGTGTAAATACTTCCACCCATGGCACAGGATTACATCAAATTTTTCAATCACCAGCTAAATGCATCATTCAACATCCCTATTTCAGTGTTTTCTGAGACACTGTGATCTCTGCAAGTATCTGCATCCTTCATTTAAAATTACTTTCCAAGCAGCAGAAGAAATTGAAGTAAACTGAATGAATTTAAATTCATTACCAATTAAGTGTAATTTAATTCATGATTCTCTCGACTTTCTGGTGAGAACTGGGAGCTGCAGGAGGGATGCACACCTGACTGATGGGGCTTGATTTACTGCTGCTCCCCCCAGGAAATCACACACAGCTATATAGAGCCATCAGAAACCTCTTGGCCCACAAAAGGAGATGTTTACAGAAACAGATTTTAAGAACAACATCTGCGTAAGAACTGAGCATGTGTTTCTAAAAAGGTAACAACATGCTGGCTTTTAGGAAGATAATTAAACCCCCAAAATTAGCATCCAGGATGGTTAATCAGAGAGGCTCCAGCTCACACGACAGAGCTGGAAACCTAAATAAAAGGCAAGAAGCACCTAATAAACCAGATGAGATCCTGATTAGCCAGATTTCAGAGGTTATAGGTGTCAAAAATGTTAATTACAGGCTTATAAAATGCTTGTACCTGATTTCCACCTCTGTGAGCGAGCCAGGGAGGCAGTCAGGGTCCTGGTTTGACCAGGGGACAAGGCAAGGAGGCGTGTTGAGCTACACAGAAATGCTCTGCATTTCTCTCTGCTCAGGGTCCTGGTTTGACCAGGGGACAAGGCAAGGAGGCGTGTTGAGCTACAGTCCTGAGCAGGGACAGAGAAATGCAGAGCATCAGGCAGCCCAGCACAGGGCATCCCCCTGGCTCCTGCATTTTCCTGCTCCTCCTGGGGAATGAGCAACAGCCTTTACAGCACCACCCTCTGCCTGGCCTCCAAGCAGGCACCATCCAGCTGCTGAGAAACGTGTCAGCACCCTCAGTTACACTCTGAGTTTGCAGTTGGATGTACCAATTTAATATTTAATTTTTTTTACAAAAAATTAATTTTAAAAAATTTGTTCCCAGCCAGCAAAGAAAAATTGTATTTGTGTTGACCCAAATTGCCGAGGAGTTACCTATAATAATATATAATATAGGATAATGCCTGAATTAGCTACAACACACAGAACTGGCCAGCACGTGTGGGAGAGCAGGAGTGCCCAAGTGTTTGCCAGGGACGAGCAGTGCACAAGAAAGGAGAAGCCCTGGGCAAAGCTTTGACTGCACAAGAGAGGAGAAGCCCCTGGGCAAAGCTGTGCCCAGCCCAGCTCAGCAGCCCCAGAGGAGCACAGGGCAGTGAGAGGGGCCAGGACAGCGGGGGGAAATCTGCTGCTCCTCACTCTCCCTGCAGCCCTCTGAGCCAGCAGCTCAGTCCTGTGATGAGGGAAGAGGATGGTGTACATAAAACAGATTACTGTCCAGGGACTGAGAAAGGAAGCAGTAGGTATGGGGGTGAGCAATCTGGTCAGGAATTAAATTTGACACAGAGAATATAAGATATAACAAGATAACATCTGTGAAATTCATATTTGAAGATTATGAAGATTCAAAAAGGTCTTAAACATGAGAGTTCTCCTCCTTTTGCTATCATTTTTACATTGCTTTTTTTGAGCAAAGAAACCCTTCCCCTAGCCCACCTTTATTCAAGGTGCAGAAGCAGAGATTTCACATGAGCATATGATAATTATAAAACAAGTTCTCCTAAAATTCACAAAAGAAAAATAGGACTGCAACTGGGCTTTTATAAAATACAAGAAAATATAAAAATGCTTTCAGCATCTGGAACTACTCCACTCAGCCCCTTGGGGCTGCTCAGATATTCTGCTGCTATCGACTCCCCACTCAGGTCTAATATTTCAAGCAGAAAAAACAATGAAGTTGGGAAAACTTGCCAATATTAACTATAAACTCCACAAAATGAAAAGCAGGTTTTTCTTATTATCTGAGCTGTTTCTCTTTTCAATTAGATGACTAATTGCATGACTATTCCTTTAAATTAGGTGACTTGGAAAAAGAGCACTTTTAACCATAATTTAAAAATAATCTCTTGATACAGAAGTAACTCAGGTAACTGCAGTTCCCACCTTTAAAATTTGGCATGACACAACTTCATCATGCTCTACAGGTGAGTAATAAAAACACTGATTAATCAAAGTTTATCTTCCACATAAAGCTACAATCAGAGCAGCAATTCAGCTGCAGAGGACTTGGAACAAGCCATGCTCTGGGGCATAGTAATTTGTTTCCTATACTAAACTGGCTGTATTTATATATTATATTATATATACGTATGCATGTATTAAATGCCTATATATACTCATATATATTTATTTTTATACATGTCTGCACTGATGTGCATATATAAAATATATTTGTATATAACAGCTCAGTACGGTTTGCCTGGGTGCTCATTTCACAGACCAGCTGCCCTGCTGACCACAAGTGAAGGAGGAATCCATCCTGCCCTGGGTCTGTGGGCACACCTGGAGGAGCAGGAGCAGGGCCGGGCAGCAGGAGCCCCCGAGCAGCTGGGTGAGAGCAGCCACAGCTGAGAGCAGCTGAGAGCAGCAGCTGGGTGAGAGCAGCCACAGCTCCTCCGGACCCAGCTCAGCCCTGCCCTGCCAGGGCCGCCCCTTCAGTGCCAATGCGAACCCAGCTGGGCGTGTTTGTGAAATGCCCAACAAAAACACCACGCGGGGATGCCCGCGAGCTCTCCCCACTGCTGCCAGCACCGGCTACCTGCGAGGTGTTTTCTTGTGCGCTGCACACCTCCTGCTAGATAAACAAAACTCTGCATTCAGATTTTCTGCAAACTTCAGCTGCATCTGGGCTTGCTTTGCCACAAAAGGTGGGGGGTTCCCAGCAGCCAGACAAATTTATTACCCTGGAACTCACTGTTCAGGTTTTCAGCTGAAATCACTGGCAAACAATTCAGGTGAAATTGCAAGTAAAAACTTCTCATTTGCTACCTGGAGAGAAGTATACAAAATCCAGAGCCTTGTTAAAACAAATTTTACAGAAGTCCATGAAATCTGGGATTCATAAACGCACCCCTGCCATTTGTCAAATTCTATGGTAACTACCTGTAAAAAAATCCATCTGTAATGTGGCAAGGAGCATGGGTGACAAAGGACTCCCAATGTCTTAGACTTATTTTAGAGTCTCCTTGCTTAACAAAGGCTGCTTTTACTTAACAGTGTGTAGAACAAGAAGCATTTGGAAGTCTCTCACTTAGAATTCAGTGGCAGGAATTGGTGTTCTAGAAATACATTTCTGTTACCAGACATTTAATGTGAAATCCTTGCATTCATGAAGTATTTACTGCCACAGCACACAAGACCATAAGTGCACTTTTCCAAATATAATCCCCCATCTGATCAGTAATTCATTTTTTATAAACTCTGTGCTATAGTAATGCCATTCAACAACCTGATTTTCAAACTGAATCAAAGTCTGTACTACCATCCAGAAATAGTTTTGTGATCTCCACTGTCCTGCTGTCAACAGATCACTGAGTTCATCTGAGCTGAAACACAAAGTCACAAACTTAGCTGAAAAATATCTCCCATGTGCTTTCCCCACACAGAAGCCAGGCTGGATGATTTCTCTCTCTGGGTAAACAGGTATATATAAAACATACAAGATGCTCTGGGCAGAATTCAGGTTTATGAAATGTCTTGTTTGTTTCCCTATTCACATCCTCTGGATGAGGCCATTAAAAACATCTCTACCAATATCCTGTGACAAAGCTAAAAACCTCCAATTTCTCTTGCCGAAGCTCTTCCTGAAAGTGCTAATGGGCAACAAAGCAGAGACTAATTGAAATTGATTTTTGCTGAAGCAATTTTTACATCTACGACTTTTTCTAGGAAGAAAACAAAGAAGTCATTGGCAAACAGTGCCTGAGCAGCAGTCAGGGATGGTTGGGAATCCACAGACAGAAGAAGGAAAAAACAGGTTTATGTTTTGAACAGATTATCATTTCCTAAAGAGAAACAAGCTGGAAATCAATAGTACTAAATCAAACAGTGGCAACCAGTCCAGAATGTTTGCCAGGCTAGGGTGGTCTAAATGCCACTGCTGTGGGACCCTTCCAAGTAAGGTAATTTTTCCTAATATCCAATCAACCTCCAACATCCATTCAGCTTCCCCTGGCACAACTTGAGGCCATCTCCTCTTGTACCATCACTTGTCACTTGGGAAAGAGACCAACCCCCATTTTACAGCAACACACAAAATCAGAAATTATTGGGGTTTAAGTAAGTTTCAATAATAAATTCTTATCTGCTCACCCATTAAATAATGGTATCAAATAGTATTTGTTGGCACTCTAGGGAATGATAAAGCCCAAACAGGTGTTGCTTCCAGGCACTGCTGCCACATCAAGAGTGGAAGCAACACCTGGAATGGCTAATATCAGCACACCAGCTCCAAGGGGTGATGCAAAGCACACTCAAAAGGATGCCCAGACAGCTCACTGCTACAATTCATCCTTACTCAGCAATCTGGGTCCACGTTTAATCACACTGAACCACCTGTCAGCTGTGTAACACACACACCATTTCCCTGGGTGGCTGCTGTGCTTTTCACCATCCAGCTGTCCCTTTAGGAGGGCTCCACGCAGAGCAGCTCCGTGTGCTGCACAGGCTGGAGCTCTGGTGTAATTCCACAGCCGGCTCCCTCCTGAAAATGCCCCCACTGCCCCATTCTCCTTGCAACTGCAAGGAAATCATGGCATTTAAAGACAGAGCGAGAAAAGCAAGTGCCTGAGTGCCTGCAGGAGTATTTTTGGGTGGCATTTAGCTGCTGCTGCTTCCCGATGCCCACAGAGAGTGACAAGTGTAACTTTAAAACCGTAAGGGAACAAACAGAAAATCTTTTCCTGGCAAGCTGTCAAAAGAACCAAACACTACTGCAGTGCACAGTGGAGTTTTATTCTGGGTGGGCCCTGGATACAAGCACAGAAAACTGAACAGCATCCATTTCTGAAAAAGCTAAGGGAACCAGAACTTCATTTAATAGAACTGTGAGAAGAAAAAGAAAAATGCCTCTTGACTGGTCAGAACTTCTTTATAATAACTGGGAATTTTTACTGCAACATAATTAAAAACCAAGAATAAATTCCATATACCCAGGTTTGATAGTGCTACAGAAAAAGATCATATCTTTTGAATATTTAGTTTACTAGTATGGATTCAGCTACTGAATGGATTTTAGATCTAAGACCAACAGACATCACTGGAAGTTAGCATCATCCACCCAGAGCTGGGGGAGTTTTTAAAAAATCTTCTCTTCAATGACCAAATAGTCAATTACTGTCTCAGAAACTGCAATATTAAACCCATTGCAATGGGGAGATTCTACACCATTAACAAAAAATGACAGTCCTGCCACAACACAGCTCAGAGTGAACACTGCAGTGAACACAAACCAAGTTTCATTTCTCTCTTAACATAAGGGGACGCATTTCTCTACTCAGGTGTGCTTTTAAAATATAAAAGATATAAAATATGAAAGGCAGTTAATGCTAAGTCATTACATAACTAGTTTGTTAGAAGAATTTAGACAACTCAGATTTGTGCAGGCAATGTATGTTTTCAACAAAAAGAAAGTACCAAATATTAAATTAGAAGATGAATCAACTTCAAACTTCTCTTGCCAAGTCTTGCTTCACCTGGGATAAAACCAAGGAGGCACAAACAAAAAGTACTACACATCCAACTAAGAAACCAGGGGGGTTGTTGACTTCCAAATCAATTAACAAAGGAAAGCATAAAATGACTTAGTGGATTTTTCCTTTGTGGGGAAGTTAAGGTTTTTGTAACTTAAATACATCTTTAAAAAATCTCTAAAGGCACAAAATTAAATTGTGCCTCCACGACTCCCCATCCTGTGAGGACGTAAAGCTCAGACAGGTAAAACCAAAGTCACGAGCACACCTGCCCTGTGCCCTCATCTAATGATGGAGCTGAAACAGCTGCACACATCTGGACACGGGGCAGGACAGAGCAGGGCCCAGCACCTCTGGGCAGCTCCAGGTGGACACCAGTGGAGCACTGGGAAACAGCAGACACAACTGTTATGAATCCACAGCCAATGGCATCCCAGCCTCACTCATTAATTACAGCCACACAGCCCGGATTTAATTACCTTTGACGAGCAGGAGCTCAATTAGATGAGTGAGGATGTTGTACAATAGCGCTCCGTTTATGCAGAATCTGTGATTATGAATCAGAACATTGAAAATGGAGATAGTGCTTATGGCTCCTGATTGAGGCTCTGTATCGAGTGACTGCTCCTGTTCAGTCCCATCCCCAGACAGAGCAGGAGCAGGACTCTGCTCTGGCAGCCCCATGCCGAGTGGGTCAGTGCCCACCCAGCAGGGGCCTGCACCCACATGGAAGAGCAAGGTCAGTGACATGTGAACCCCACAGATCACACTGACACGATGTTATTTTTGTTATTATTGCTACTCCAAACAATCATAAACACTGACAGGAGCAACCAGCTCATCCTCTGCCGGGCAGGTGCCACTGTGCTCCAAACCCAAGCCTACAGAAGACAGAGCTTGCTGTCTCTCCTCAGTTCTGCAATCCAAGAAACTCAGGTTCAATCTCCTCTTCAGCCAGAAAACAAAGAGGCAAGAGACTGAAAAATGGAGAAAGGGAAATGTTGGGTTCTTCCTTCACCTACATTTAGCCGAATGGCTTTTAAAAACCCATACTCTTCTGTATTTTACATGTAATGTTTTTAAGGTCTGCCTGAATTCAGATTTTCTTTGATCCAAACTTTGCCAGTTGTTTGGAGGATATTTGCCATGGCGCCACTACTAAGCAGACTAACTAATCTAAGTTTAAGAAAATAAAGCACTTTTTTTTTCTGAAGCAGAAAAACAAAGAAATTTAATATTTACCATATGATGGTATCAAATGCAGAGAGGAAAAAAAGACCCCACTATGCATTGATTCCCTCTCTGGGAAATGAGGCAAGGAGCACGGGACATTTTAGCGGAGAGGAAAACAAGGCTGTCCCCACAAGGCAGTACCTGGATGTACACGGGGCCAGGGTTCCACAAGCCCGGCAAGCCCTGATTGATTCTCCCTGCAGCCAGGGAGGGCTGAGCGTCCCGAGCGCCTCCATCCCTCGCCCCGCTCACCTTCCCCGGCTCACGCCTCAGGGAACAGCAGGAGCCATGAATGGTGCTACTGTTGGGACTTTAATTGGCGCCAAAAACCTTACTCTTTTTTTTTTTTTTTTTTTTTTTTTTTTTTTTTTTAGTTTTTAGTTACAAGCACCACCAGCAAGAAAAACAAAATTAAAGAAACCACCCAACCTCGTGACTTGACATTCTTCAAAACAACATTAGTTAAAAGCAAGGCAGTGAAACCAGTGCTGTGGTACAGAACGTATTTGCTCATTCAAGCACCGGGCTCAAATGGGCATTTTGCAATTCTGAATTGGACCTGCAGATTAGTCCCGAAAATAATATTCCATCAGAAAAGCTTTTGGAAATTTAATTTTGAATTTTAACATAAGCCTGTTTTCCTCCCCGTTTACAGAGAGAGCATCCACGTCTGAGAGAAGTTATTTTCCAGCCAGGCAGGGCCGGCGCCCACGATCAAAGGTCACTCAATAGCCCACTGTGAACGCGGAGGGAGCCTGCGGCTGAATGCGGCGGGCACCAGGGGGGCACACGGGCCGAGCTGCGGCACCGACCGGGCACGGCACGGCACGGCACGGCACGGACCGGGCATGGCACGGCACGGCACGGCATGGCACGGCACCGACCGGGCACGGCACGGCACGGCACCGACCGGGCACGGCACGGCGCGGCACGGCACCGACCGGGCACGGCATGGCACGGCACGGCACGGCATGGCACGGCACCGACCGGGCATGGCACGGCACGGCACCGACCGGGCACGGCACGGCGCGGCACGGCACCGACCGGGCACGGCATGGCACGGCACCGACCGGGCATGGCACGGCACGGCACCGACCGGGCACGGCACGGCACGGCACCGACCGGGCATGGCACGGCACCGCCGGGCATGGCACGGCACCGACCGGGCACGGCACGGCACGGCACCGGCACCCATCGCCATGGCAACCCCGCCGCTGCCTCCCTCACCGCGACACGAAATAGCTCGCCACGGGTATTTTAGGAAACGCATCGAAAGAGAAAAACTGTGTTTCTTGCTGTCCAATTATTTAAAATGTACCTACACAAGGTGCTTTCAGGAAATGGACGGATGGCGTTTGCTTCCGCAGAGTGAAAAATCATCTTTGCCCGTGCTGTAGAGACTTGCAGTGAATGCTGGGTCCTGATCAGCCTTCTAAAATGTTAACTCCTAACTTTATAGCCCTTCCACTGAAAATCTCCATGCTGATGGTGTGGTGTATCTGCTTTGGGGTTTTATTTTCCTAATTAGATGAGAGCTGTGTGAAGCAGGGCCCCATGAAATCCAGCCTGCCTCTTCTCTGGAGGAGACCAGAGGTTACACCTACCTGCAATGCTCGCACTCATTGTGGTACCACTACTCATTTCATAAACACAAATGCTGAGACCACTTCTGCTTTGCAAAAATCCCTTTAAAGACTGCATTAAAAAAACAAAACAGCAAACTCCCCAGTGTGAAGGAGGGAATGGAAGGTGGGTGGGTGCCAGTGAACTCCCAACTCCTTTCAAGCAGGATATCCCCAAGCTTTCAAACAATAATAAACACTTCATTCTCCAAACACAGTTCTCTGAAGTACTTGTTTCCTTCCAATTGAAATTAATTGGGGTTTAATTTTCAGGAGAAGATTCCATCTCTAATTTCAGACTTGGTTACAGTGATAGACATCAGAGAAATTAAAACTGTGAGATATCATTTACAGAAGGACAGATCTCCAAATGTAAACTGCTTATTGAGTGGTCCAAGTGAAACTCTTGCACAAAGCTTATGAAACTAATAAACATATTTGTTTTTCATAGCATTACCTCAAAACACCAAGAACATAACCCAAAGCAGTTCCAGCTGTTTCATGTATACTTGAATAATTTTGAAAACTTTCATTTCTGACGCACCCCTGAAGGGCCCCACTTGGATTATAAATGTTTTTGTTTTGGTTGGCAGAAGCCCCTGTACAATCTTTGATTTAATATCAGCTTTAAAGCAATAATAAAAATAATAATCTCACTCACATGCCAAACCACCCATGCTGCTGTGGACCCTGGGGAGGGAGCAGCTGTGGGAACCCTGCTCATCTGCTCCCATTGTGTTTTCTTAACTCTGCACATTTGAAGATGCTCTAATGAAGATTTCCTTACCCCAGTGTCTGGGCAGCTGAATTCAGTAGCTTTCCACAATTAAGTACTCCCAGCACTGGCACAGTAGGTTGTGTGCAGCTGCTGCAATTCAGTGTAAAAGACCAGCCAAACTACATGGGATTTCTGAATATTAAAGATTTTTGAGGAAAAATCACAAGGCCTCCCAAAGTTAGGTACAGCAGGCAACAGCAACAAGATAAATGCCTTGGCCGCTCACTTTTTAAAATTGTTAAATTCTGAAACTCAGTAGGGTTTTATCCTCACATCTAGGAATTGGCAATATTTAAAATGCATGTGATTTTTGTAGGCTTTCACTTGCTTCTTCTTTCTTAAGGCACTAAGGTCGTCCTTCAAAAAAAGTCTGAAAATGACAGAAAATCTCCCTGCATCCCTTTTCTCCTGCTTGCCACTGCACAGCTAACTCACTCTTTTCCATCTTTCTTGTTTCTTATTGACAACATTCAGCTCAAAGCATTTTCCCTCGTTCCCACACAGAACCCACTGGATGATGCTCCTGTGCAGGGAGCTGCAGGTGACAGTGCCTTTCCTTTCCACTGCTAAAAATCACACGGTCCCATCCCCAAACTCCTGCACACTCACCCCATTTCCTGCAGGCTGTGTTACACATCCTCCCCGATAAACTGAGGGATTACTCTTGGGCTTTAACAGCATTGCCTCTTAGCTAGCTTAGATTTGTCTAAATTACCATATCTTGGACAATTTTTTTGTTTTCATCTTGGATTAGGCAAGTATCTCTCTTCTGTCTCAAATGACATGGCCTTTAAATCATCCTTGTGCATCTTTCCCAAAGCTTTCCCCCCTGGTGGAGGGAGCCAGCTCCCAATTCCCTGTGCCTGAAATGGGAGTGACCCCTCGTTCTGGCCAAGGCTCTGCAGTGGCAGCTCTGGATGTCCGTGTTCATCCAGAGTGGACTCAACCACTGCAAGTGTGACAGCAGCATCTGTGCATCTGACTTCATCCTCCAATTTATTAAATCATATTTAAAACAACCCCATAAAACCAGGTGATCCAGAGCTACCTGTGCCTGTGACCTCCTGTCTTCACTGATCTCCATCTTTGTCTCAACAGCAAACATCAGTGATGTCTTTACAGGTTTTTTCCACATCATGGACAAAAATGTCAGCAAGGATTAAGAGAAAAAATTCTCCACAGGACTCTGGTATAAACTGCCCGTTTTTAATCCACTTCACCTTTAGAGCGTTCATTTTGCATCATTCTGGTTTTGCACTTAATATGTTTTATGATATCAAGTCAAATGTTATGGAGAAACCTAGATTGTTAAACCAACACTATTACCCTCATTAAAAATAATCCCATATAAAGATCCTGCAGTTTGACAATTTATATACTGTAAATCTGTGCAGGCAACTTAATTTTCTACAGTTTCAACCCTCGCTGTTGTTATTTTTATTATGTTACTTATTATTATTTTCATTATGGCAAACCATTAGTAGAGGCAAAAAGAAGTTGTAATCAGCAGAAAGTCATTTACACCACACAGAAAAATTACTCACAACCTTTTGAAGCTAAACCTGAGAGTTAAACTGGGCACCACTGAAACCAGGTGTCTTGAGTTGCAGTAATAAAATCATTTTAAGAACATCCCACTCAATCAGTAAATCCCCTGATGCACCACTCACATTCCTGTCACTGCAAACAGGAGCAAGATTCCTCGTCTTCAAAAACCTATATTTTCAAAAAAGACATTTTCACTTCTTTATTCCTCAGGTTCCACCTTACTAATTATTATTTTTTAAAGGGTTTGACTCCATGGAGGTAGAGAAATAAACAATAATATTCCCAGAGCTGTGGTGACAGAAAGATATTGGTGCAATAGGAAACTCATTTTGTCACTATATTGCACTGTGGAAATAGAAAGCATAATTAATAAGGACAGGCATGTTAATTTTGGTTTCCTTCAAAACCTGCAGGCAAGGGGAGGAAGAGGGGGAATGACAATATTTGGCAATAGCAACAAAAACTGTTGCAAATGAGGCGTTTTTCAGCTCTCATAACCAACTTATTAACAAGTTAGAATAAAAATAAACTTATAAACACTTTCATACCCTTTACAGTGCTCCATTTAAATAGCATATTTAATCTAAGTCATATGTACCATTACAACAATGCTCTTCTTGCCCTCAATATGAATTAAGACTATTAAATATGTATGTGAAATAGTAGCCCATGCTGGAATATCTCCAGAATTAAATTCTCAATAGGAAGTTTTTTTCCCCTTTTTTCGCTTTTGGGGGGTTTTTGGGTTTGTTTTTTTGGGGAGGTTTTTTGTTTTGTTTTGGGCTTTGTTGTTTTTTTTCATTTTTGTTTTTTGTTTTTTCCTGGTTTGTTTTTTTTCCTTATAGGAAGCCACAAATATATTCAAAACTAGGTCAAGCTCACAACACCCAACAAAAGTAAAAGGATCTGCAACTTCTTGAATTTTTTTTTAAAGCATCTTCCTTTAAAATTTAGCATTAAAAGGATTTCCATTTCTTTCTTGTGAAAAAGACACATTCTGTCTTGTGAAAAAGACAAATACAGATTTCTCTATCTCCCTGAAAACAAGCATCCACAAAAATAAGGTAACTGCTTAAACACAGCTTTATTCCTGTCCTTGGGAGGCATTACTGCTCTGACATTACATTTACCATCAAGTAAAGCCACTCAAACTGTATGTAATCTAAAGAGTGACTCACTGAGCAAAACAGAGAATTTCTAAGAAAGTAAGAGCAACCAATTATCCAATTTTTAGGAATAAAAATGAATAAAAATACACAAGATTCTGGTTTGCTATACATATTACTAAAATGGACATACACAACAACCTGACACTGTCAGCTGCCGTCTCTTCTTTTGCATTTATTACTTTCTAACAGATGCCAAAGCCAACTTTTATTTTTTAAGAATAAAACAGATTTAGAAAATGAAGGGAAGGAATAACGTTCCCCTCAGCAGTCTGTTAAGCCCGGATGTGCTTTACCCATTTACCTCCCCATCTCCCCACGTGAGAGGCAAACCCTCTGCCCCAGACTGCTGCACAATGAGGGGACAGCATCTTCTGCCAGCAAAACTGAGGAACCAGTTTTGGAAATGAGGAACTGCCAGCCCAGCTCTTAGCAAACCCTCAGCAGCCTCTCCTCCCTCCATCCCCGTTCTAACACCGGGGGGACAACACAATCACTCCAGGGACCTCCACCCCTGTTAAAAGTCACGTTTTCACCTTGTAGTGCAGCACTCATCCTCATGCTTGCAGATTTCCTCCATTCCAGCTTTTCAGTGAACAGTGATTTACCTAACTAAAAGCACATTTATCAAGACAAACTCTGTAAACAAGTGTAAATTTGAAATTTAAATTCCATCTCTCTGATAAAACACTGCAGCCAGATCAAAGGAACGAAGGCAGTGGGGCTGCTGCAGTGCATGAAAAACACCAAGTCCATCTCTGAGAGCTGTGCAAGAGAGGAGCTGGGGTGCCTGGGACTGAGAGCCCCAAGGAGAAGGGGAACCTGGCAAGGTTCACCTGTGCTCACCAAGGAAGCACTTCAGCCTCTGAGGGAGGTGCCAGAAGGATCTCATGCGTAAGGGCACAGAGCTGAGGGAACGCAGAATCAGAGCTGAGGGAACGCAGGATCAGAGCTGAGGGAACGCAGGATCAGAGCTGCAGGGCCTGGGCAGAGGAACCTCCCTGGAGAACCCTGGTTTCAGTCAAGGCTGGGATAGAAACCCAGAGAAGGTCTCCGGTTGGTAACAGGGCACGGTAAACATTAAGAGTGATTAATAAACAAATGCCGGTCTGCTAAACTAATTGTCAGTGCTGAATACCAAGAGTGGCTTTGGATCCTCACACCACCAAGGATAAGCAGTGGAACAGCAATAACCTGGGAAGGACAAACAGCCAACAAAGGATTAAGAGAAAACCTCAGCAAAATTCTTGCAATAACTTCGGCTGGAAAGAAGAACAAGATCATCTGGTCCAACCCAACCTCCTTCTCAAAACAGGGCTCCAAAATGCAATTTGTACAGTACTACTTGCAAATTACTTGGGAAATAAATGTACTGCTCAAGAAGTTCAGAGAATGCTGTGAAGCTACACCGGTGATGGAATGATGCTGCAACACAAGCAACTAGAAGACCAAACCCAAGTTGAGGTCAAGATTTATTAACAGGAGTGATGAAAACAGTCAAGAGATGCAAAATCATTTACAATACTAAATAAACCATGTGGATTCCTTGAGGCACTCAAAAAGTGCTGGCATTAAACAGGATGAAGAAGGTGACAAACTCCTGATAGGCCACCATGAGATCTGACTGGATCAAGACAAAAGCAGATTTGCAAACAGACCTTAAACAAAATGAGGAGTTCGGCAAAAAATGCTGAATTCCTCTCTAGGGCTTGACATCTTCATCTCAAAAATAAACCAGTGCTGTGAAAAAGCTAACAAAAAAAAGTGCGGTGACTGAACAGTACTCATCCTGAGCTGTGCGTCCCTGGTGCTACAAAGGCAGAATTGTACCATGAAGAGCCCGGATCAGTTTTCCTCTCCTCTTACCTGGCGTGCCATGGCTTGGATGAAACTCACAATTCACACTGTCTAAGGGACCAGGGGACCAGCAATGCTGAAGCTGCTGATGAGCACCAAGGGGTAGCTCTGGGCCAGGGGGAAAAGGCAGAGTTTGCAGGTTCAAGCAGTGATTTCCAGAGAGGGGACCTACAGCCGAGGCATTCCCGTCAGGCTGTGAGCACTGGGAACCCAGTGCCCTGCTCCCCTCCAGCCTGAGGGAGAGCAGGAGCCTCTGCCACTGCCAGCCAGAATCCTTTCACATGGGGACAGCCTTCTGTCACAATCCCTCTGGGACAATGGCACATAATCACACTCAATTATGAATAAAAGAGGCAATGGCTTCTTTCTGGAAAAGCACCAAAACTGAGGGGGAAAGGCTCATGAAAGTACATCTAATATATCTCTGAAAAGCTGTCTACAGCTTATCATGGACACATCTTGGCACGAAGAATGAATAATTCCAAGGGCATTTCATATCTTGATATAATTTACATATATATAAATGTGATGCAAATGTATATAATGTGAATTTATAGAAACACAGTGTTTTACTAGAAGGGCACAGAGCCAAACTAAAAGGGAACAATGGACAAGATGTAAAATGCAGTTGCTCTTCCTGTGCCTCTTGCAGGGGTTTTCCTGATTCATGATGAAAGTATAAAGCAACACACATATTTTATTCATCAAAATATATTGCTGATAAATCTTGAGTGACTTTCCATGGCAGTTCCACTGTTCCTGAAATCACTTGGAGTTTTAGGTAATATTTCCTCTCACTGCAACCTGGTTTGCTTAAAAAAATTCCATTACATTTACTCAACACTTCTTTAAGCAATGAAACCCAGGCAGAAATCTGTTTATTGGTATCCAAATCCCATATAAAACAACATTCAGTATTCTCTTGCAATTGGCCCCACAATTTGCAAGCCCACAGCACTATGGAAATGTATAGAACAAGATATTTATTGCAACCCATCCCAAGTTTCTTGACTGTTGATTCCTTATCTCCTTCCTGGAGTCCTGCTGAACGTTTACATAAGATGATTGCTTTTAATCTTTCTGTGTTTGCTTCAGACATGCCCTGACAACCACTTAGAAAAGTGGTATTTTCCTGACAAAATGAATCGTTTGTCTTCTACCACCAAGTTGCAGATCTTTGTTACAGAAATAGAAAGGCTAGAACATGCCCTAGGAAGTCTCTTTCTCTGCTTTGAAATTATAGGGAGCAGATATACTCACTTTGAAAATCCTGTGATAAAAAAAAATTAAAATTAAAAAAAAGTGGCACAATTTCCTGAAGCATGAGCTCATAATGGGAACAACATACTGTGACAAGTGGATTGCAAGAGGAAAAATACAGCGTGGAATTGCACAACTCCTTTCTAAGTCAAAGTACTGACACCATGCTCTGCTGAGAAAACCTTTTGTGCTCCTGATTTAATGATAAATTTCATGTGATTTCTCCTGGTTGGAGGAACGGAACGGAAACAAAACCAAAACACTGTCCTGACGTGTTAGCATTAAACATCCCCTTCAAGAAATAAACTTTGTGTCTTTGATTGTTACATAAAATTCTATTTTTGGCCGGAACAAGAGGGAGAAAAAGAACAAGAAAATAACCACAATTATTCTCAAACCAAGAATCCATTAGAGGTCTAAAAACATGAAGGAGAAATCCTTTCTAAGGAAGAAAATACTTCCATTTCCAGCCCTTTACTCCAGTTTTCACCACCTCTGCTGGGCAAACTGTGGTCAGTGCTCAACTCCTACTGACCCCATGCGTCCAGAACAGTCTCGTCCTTGCCAGTGTTAACCACTCCTGGTGTTTTCCAGCTCTGACCTTCCCAAGGCTATCGCTGGCCAGCTCTATTTTCTGACAGGCCTTTCCTTCCCAGAAAGGAGCCCTCCTCCTGCAGCAGCCACCCCGGTGCAGATCCCGCTCCTCCATCTCAGCATCACCCTTACGGTCACAGCTCGCACGCCGAGTTCCTCCATGACAAAACCAATACTAAATTTTGCAAAGGTGCAGAGCATGCATCGTTAAAGACCAAAGCAGAACCATCACCTCGCTCTCCATCCTCCCTGGAGACCTCAGCCACGTATCATTTCCCCCTCAGCAGATAATGCCATCAGGCCATTGCTTCACAGCAGAGCACCAACAGAAGCTTGTCCTCACTCTCCCTGAGCCCTTTGGCACAGATCTCAGTTGTGCTGCTTCTGCTCTGCAAGTTACGAAACTGAGGAGGAACAGCATCTTCTTATGACCGTGAAGTCATCTACCACACTTTTTCTCTTTTTGATAACCACATTCCCCCACCAGGCTTTCACCAAACACTTGGTATTTTCTTCCCTTATTCTTTCCATCATCTCTCTTTAAGCCCCTGCATTTAATTGGCTTTGGTGACTCAGGCGCAACTGAAGGGGATTTTTTTCCCCATTTGTGTGTAAAAGATGGAATTGCAGTTGCTCACCTACATTTTGTTTACTAAGGATACAGATCACCATTTTCCAGCTCACTGTATTTGCCTTCAAGCTTTCTGCCTTTTATAGAAGCATTATTCCTACATATGTCATCTTTTTTCCCCCTTCACAAAAAATCGCCCACTGATGTCTCTTTGTTAGAATACAACAAATCATAATTATTAGTCAACAGTATAAATGTCCACCACAGGACAAAAGCAAATCTGGGGCTTTTCCTTTGCTGAAAAACCCTTTGGTTTAGAGTTGCTTCCTACTTCTAGCCTATTTCATCTGCCAGTTGAAATACAGAACGACCTCTCCATATGGCACTTTCAACATACATAAAAAAGATACAGATGCACAAATGTTTTGTCTAAAGCTTGGAGAAATTGGAAAGCATCCTTCAGTTCCAATTTATTGTCTTTGCGCTGATACCGTAATTTAGAAAAATTAAAATGTTCCAAAGTTTGTGTTTGATAATAACCAACATTTCTAAAGCCGTTTTTCAGATGCTCTTTTTGAAAAAATGGACTACATACATCTTTAGTATTAAGCAAAAGGGGTTTTTGTGAAGAAAAATACCAGTTACTGATGTCTATCCAACAATCAAATGTGCCCTGTGTGGGCTGTACAAACTCATTCTCAGAACAGACCTACTGATGACTGAGCCACTGCTTTCAGAAAAATTCATTTTTTTCCTTCAAAATCCTTCAGAAAGTTGGGTTGATTTTTTTTAGCAATAATCTCAAAACATTTCAAATCATGTGAATAAAGATCTCAAGTGATTTAACCAAAATAACACAGACATAACCACAGAGAGAAGAGTCTTTTTATTTTCACGAAAAGGACAAAGGTTCAATACCATAAAGTTCAGACCCCAAAATATGTCCTAAAATCTGAAACATAGACTGGATCTAAAATAAAAATCCAACCCCTAAGATGCTTTTGCTTCATCCTCTGCATTCAAGAGCTGAAACCACGAGATGTACACAGTCAACTGTTCTGCGATGTTGGTACCCACAAGCACTTTTACAGACCTGTTTTTCTGGAGGCAAGGAAATAAGATCATCTTGCCAAGGGGTTGCACTCCCCTCTCCATCAGGGACAGCCCGTCCCAGGCATTGCCCTTCTTCTGCAAGCAGTGTCCAACCTCACAAACAACTCATCCCCAGCAAGGGATGCAGGTCAGTGATGTCCCAACAGCTGGCCCTGACAGGCCACAGCTGGATGAAGAGAATCTTCATGAGCAGCCAGGACATGCTGCTCCCAGCTACATTTCCAAAGTGGCTGAGTTGAATGTGTCATAGGGATGTAAAAAGCTCCTGTTCAGGCATTTCCTCCTCAAGAGAAAAGCTTTTCTTGCAGGCTCTGGTGACAGCACAAGCAGGTGGTGTTGGGCATGTGTAATCCAAGCACAGAGACTGTTGGGAATGTTAATCCAAGGGTTCCCTCCTGTCCAAGAGCAGATGGGGCACCAGAATTCACAAAGACCCATCAGGGCTTTAAGAGCATCCAAAATCATGGCACCATCCCCTGACCAGGGCACAGCAACTTGGCTCCATCAGGAAAAGAAAAGCAAATAAAATTACACTTTGCAGAAAGCAGATATGAACAACACAAGTGGTTTGTCCTTCCATCTCCCATGACAGCAATGCCACTACATCTGTCTGAAGAATTTCTCTGCAGCAGCACCCTCAAACTGTAACTTGCTGCATGTGCTCTCTCCTTTTCTCCAGAGGTTAAACCCAAGGTAATCTCTCATCAGAAATGCACAGAATGCTGTCCTTGGACCATGTGCAGCACATCCCACACAAGCCCTGCTGATGCTGCATGACCACCAAGCAGAGGAAACAAAGCACTGCAAGGTAACAGAAACTGGAGGTGATGTGGGAAACAAGAAATGTTCCTTAGTAATAAACTCAGAATGTCTGACAGAAAAACATTACGCTCCATTATGCCCCCGGTCAGGGCACTGAGCTCTTTGTCTCCCCACAATGCTTCACAAAGGTTGGACCCATCCTTTCCCCAGCTGCTCTCACAAATGCATCCTGTCCCATACTAAATTCAGGGCACTTGAGATGTGCTGCACTCCATCCACCAGAGCACCCAGAGGAGCATCCATCTGCTCCACTCCCACTCTGATGCAGCTCCCACCTGGCTGGCACAGCCCACAGTCTTACGGCACAAGATGGGCATGGCAACCTGGGGCTCAGCTGGGAGCTTTCCACTGAGAGCCTGCCAACACCTCCTTGAATCCATTCTTCCCACTATGCTCTCCTGTACCCACAGCAACTGTGAAATCACTATTAATTATGTCCTTTTGCCTGACCCACTTATCTCAGAATTGCAGTATCTGGGATGGGCTAAAAACAGGGGAAAAAAAAAGAGGGAAGCTGCTCATTTTGCTTCCTGGACACCTCCTTTTAGAAAAGCCAACTCTGTTCTGATTTTCTCCACTATTTTTTCCTCTGTCTTTCCTTTCTTCTTCAACTTCTCTTCTGTATCTTCCTTTTGTTTCTCTCTGCAAGAAGAGGAATTGCGTTAGGAAAAAGGAACGATGGAGAATGCTGATCTAAACTGCTTCACATCTTCAAATATGTGGAGAGAAAATGATGGGGCGTGGGAAGGGAATGAAGCCCTGTGGGTTTTCTTTTCCAGATGACTTTCCTTCCTTCTGGCTCATGACTGAACGAGATATGAGAGAATAAGAACTGCTGGAGATTTTGGCAAATATTGAAAAGGAGAACATGCAACTACAATTATTTGGAGAATAAGAAGCAAATGCTAAAGAAAAAATAAACCCCACACATACAGGCTATGGGCTCTTTCCAGAGGGAGAATGTTTTATTCAGTCTGAATTAAATGTGTGTATTTTTCCCATTAATTCAAGTCTGGATTTCATATAAAATTCACAAATACCTATGTCAAATACAGCAAGGAGCACCAGCTCAGAGGCATCAGAAAGCATTCTTTTATTGTAAGAGAGAAGACACGCAGTTCTGTTTCCTGAAGGATGGCAAGGAACCAGAAAGAGATGAAAGCACAACCTTAATCTTGCAACTAACAATGTTCAAATGTTCTTGCCTGCACATTAGGAGGCACCACCATGCATTTTCTGCTTACATTTATTTCTGCACAGAAAATAGCTTAAATAGCTTAAAACCGGCCCTGGTATTGGGCACTGCTGTCTGCAGCAGGGCTGATTTCTGGTTCAG
This sequence comes from Ammospiza caudacuta, assembly GCF_027887145.1. Taxonomy (NCBI): domain Eukaryota; kingdom Metazoa; phylum Chordata; class Aves; order Passeriformes; family Passerellidae; genus Ammospiza; species Ammospiza caudacuta. The sequence continues at coordinate 77,658,575 of NC_080596.1, forward strand.
AAGAAAGGACCCTCATGGTAGAACCAGAGCACATGAGCATGCCTGGGCTGCTCCCACAGAAGGTGAGCTGTGCTCAGCTCCTGAAGCAGGAGGCACCGAGCTGCAGCTGCCCAGAGAGACAGCATCCTGAACTGGATGTGTCTGTGCCCAGGTCTGAGCTGCAGCTGCCCACAGAGATCCCTGTCCCCTGAACTGGATGTGTCTGTGCTCAGGTCTGAGCTGCAGCTGCCCACAGAGATCCCTGAACTGGATGTGTCTGTGCTCAGGTCTGAGCTGCAGCTGCCCAGAGAGATCCCTGAACTGGATGTGTCTGTGCCCAGGTCTGAGCTGCAGCTGCCCACAGAGATCCCTGAACTGGATGTGTCTGTGCCCAGGTCTGAGCTGGAGCTGCCCACAGAGATCCCTGTCCCCTGAACTGGATGTGTCTGTGCTCAGGTCTGAGCTGCAGCTGCCCAGAGAGATCCCTGAACTGGATGTGTCTGTGCCCAGGTCTGAGCTGCAGCTGCCCACAGAGATCCCTGAACTGGATGTGTCCGTGCTCAGCTCCTGAAGCAGAACACACCGAGCTGCAGCTGCCCAGAGAGATCCCTGTCCCCTGAACTGGATGTGTCTGTGCCCAGGTCTGAGCTGCAGCTGCCCACAGAGATCCCTGAACTGGATGTGTCTGTGCTCAGGTCTGAGCTGCAGCTGCCCAGAGAGATCCCTGTCCCCTGAACTGGATGTGTCTGTGCTCAGGTCTGAGCTGCAGCTGCCCACAGAGATCCCTGAACTGGATGTGTCTGTGCTCAGGTCTGAGCTGCAGCTGCCCACAGAGATCCCTGAACTGGATGTGTCTGTGCTCAGGTCTGAGCTGCAGCTGCCCACAGAGATCCCTGAACTGGATGTGTCTGTGCTCAGGTCTGAGCTGCAGCTGCCCAGAGAGATCCCTGAACTGGATGTGTCTGTGCCCAGGTCTGAGCTGCAGCTGCCCACAGAGATCCCTGTCCCCTGAACTGGCTCACACATCCCTCCTCATCACCCACCTCAAACCAACACAGCCACCCAGAACTGCACACCCACCAACAGGGAACGCAGGGATTATTTAAATATAAACTGCTCTTGAGATGTCCTTCCATGGGTTTGTTCCCTTCCGTGTGACCTCTGGGAAGGCAGGAAGGATGCCCTCAAACCTCAGTCACCGTTTGTTTGCAGAGCTGATACCACCCATGCAATACACGTACTACACACACACCTGATTATTTGCCTCCACCAAATGCATCAGAGAAAACAACTTGTTTGGTTTTAACTCATTTACAATGGAGGTATCTTTCACTGGGAGAAGAGCTTTCCATAGGAACAGGGTTTGCACTTTGTGACGTTTTCAGAAAGGCCTAAGAAATAATATAAAATAACAACTATTTCTGCCTCCTGCCAGGCTTGTTGGAGTATTTTAAAACAGCTCTGCTAAAATAAACCAAGATTTTTTTCCTCCGAACAGATTTCCACCAGGGAACCAAATCCTACCCTTATAAGGCTACAGCAAAACAAAAGTCCACAAAAAAGTACAAAATCTAGTCCATTTTTTAACTCAGGAAACAGGAATATTAAGACACAACAGGTTTAAAATCAGAATTAGCAATAATCATATGCTTCAGAAAATAATGTTCCCAAAGATCACCTTCTGGTCCTTCATTCCACTCCTCTCCATCGAGTGAGATCTTGAACTGTTAGAGCTACAAAGCTGAAGCAGAGATTTTAAATCCACAGCCAGGATTCAGACTTTACCCACTGCAATGTTTCACACACACAGAAAGGGTTACTTTCACCATTAAAGAACTCAAACTGTTAGGGCAAAGCAGAAATTATTTAAACAACTTCACCTACAAGGAGTGACCCCCCCTCAGTATTAAAACTCCAATATACACAAAAAGAAAGGAAAACCTCTTAGTGTTAAACATTGGAGAAAGATCTTAAAAATAATGGACTCTAAAATAGTTTACAAGAATCTAAAATAATGCCTGTGCTAAGCTAACACAGAAATCAAACTATTTGAAAAAAAAAAAAAGAAAAGTCAATGTTACATATTAATGTTTTGGTTCTCTCCAAGGGAGAACAAACTGCAGGGGGAAGAAAAGGTTGCAAAGCAAAGGTTGTTTGTTTTGGTTTTTTTTTTAATTTTACCAAATTTCTGCTCTGGACCATATTCTATTTAAGAAATTGCATGAGAAACAAATTGCTCCCAGACTGAGTTGAACTTCACCCAAGGTTAAGTGAACACCAAACACAGACCACTTCCTTTGGGTTCTTGGTATCAAAACAGAATATTACCAAAATCTGCAGCAACAAAGGATGCTGCTACAGCAGCTCGTCCGAGCAGCTCCATGGCTGATGCCTGCAGTGCTCCAAGCCTGGGTAAACAAACTTTAAAGGATCTTGGGAGAAAAAAGTTATTTTCATCCTCTTTTTCTTCATTAGCCGACACTATGAGTTGGGCTGTATAAAAGATTTTACTGTAGCACATACAAAGGCAGCGGCACACCAGCCAGCACTTCATTAATTAAAAGCCAGAAAAGGAAGTTTGCTAAACGAAGCAAATGTTCTTATCACTCCTATCTATATTCATTAAAACTGACAGGAAACCAAATATCACCATCTGTCTACTTGCAATAAAGACACTAAAAACAGCTCCGGGGTAGAAGAATAATATAAAGTATAAAACTGCAGTTTTTCAAGTTTCAGTTTTAAATGGACAAGAGAGAAACTGATGTCAGACGAGGGAGAATGAAGGATGACAAGGAGCTGGTACATGAGACTGAAAAAAGAAATTACATGCTTTAGAATATAAATTGAAGCCCCTTTCAAATCTCAGAAAACAAACAATAAGCTAAAGTTTGCATTGTCTTTTTCATTCAGGTCAATGGGTCTGGGAAAAGCCAAGTGTTGCAACAGCAGCTCAGTTGCCTACTTACAAATAACTGCTACCAAAACCAGTCAGAAAATTGTCTTATGCAACATAAACTGCAAATTTTTAATGGTCAAGCAAGTCCCAGGAAACACTCGTGTTCTATTATGTCTTGATACGCCCTCTTCAGATTTACAAGAGATCATTCTTTTAATTATTCCTATATTTGGATTTTGCTTTTAAATCAGAAACCTGATATGAAATTGAGTAAGATTTGATAAAAGGAAAAAGATGGCAGAGGTCCTAACTTAGCTATGAAAAGAAATACAGGCTGGGCTCACACCAGCAGTGGCAGAGGTCAGCTGAAGGTCGCTGATTTAAGGTATTTTCCAGCATTTGTACAATTCCTACCTTCTAGTAATCACCCCTTTCTTTTTCTTTTTTGCACTGCAGGGGAGAGGAAAGAAAAAACAAATAGATGGTAATAAGATATTTAATGACAGAAATGAAAATAAACTACTGCTCACACTCTCAAGAGCACAAGTCCCTGCCGTTAATTCTGCGCTATTCCCCAGCTGCCTTTTGCATAGCAATGAAAAGCACTTCCAGTTCCTCTCCATGCTGCATAAAATATTAGCTCCACAGTCACAGTTTTTAAGACTAAATAAGGTTAAAGTAATTTAAGGCTGAGATAAACAGAAAAAAAAGAAAATTCATGGTTAAAAGTCTGCCAGGCCCCTGCGATGCCGAGGTACCAGAGCAGATGTGGTGCAGAGCAGATCCCTGGGACCCACAGGAAACACAAACGGGGCCAGGAGAGGAGGAGCAAGGGAGTTCAAGACTAAAGTGAAGCCAAATTGATTTTTATTATTATGTTCTTCCAGGATAGTACTTTCTTTTTGTTTATTTTCTGTCCTAAGAACAGTAATTCATACCTCGAAACAGGCTCTCATTAATATTCTATGAGAATGCTTTTTTAGCCTCAATACAATTACAGCAGAGCAATTATTATTCTACTGTTAATACTTTAACAATACTAACAGAACTATTAACAGCTCAGCATAATGAGGCATTTGTGAAACAGAACTGTAAGGTTACTCCTGTTTAGTAAAGAAACCACAACAGAATTAAACAAGTTAAATAAAATCTGAGTGTAAAAAAGTCACTGTAAACTGATGTGCAAATGTGCCATCAGATTCCTCCCTGATTCTGAGGAATCTCCTTTTGAAAGTTAAGTCAATCCTGTACGGATATAGGACAACCAAACATTTTTAAGTGAAGGCTGAAATTCAATAATAAATTCTTTTTTATGTTCAGTATATAATGGAGACGTCTCTTTGTGCATGCCAATGAAATCACTGGGATGCTTAGAAAGGATCTGGTAGGCACACCTGGAGGTATGTAACAGAAGAGAAAATACAAAACCATCCATAAAAAATTCCTGAGTGTGCTGTAAAAATGCATCCAGGCTGATGCTGGAGAATGTTTGTTTATTCTAAGGTGGTTATACAGCATCTCAAACACACAAGAAACACTGCTGCAATGGGAGGGAAAAGTCAGTGTTGACATCTTACCTTTATAAACCTTTTAATAAAAAGCTGCATAGTAAGGGCAACAAGCATAACCCAGATTATTAGATTTTGGAAAATCTTATTTTATATATGCCTTGTTAGAGCTCCTATTTTCCTACTGAGAGTAGTAACTGTGGAAGTTGCATTTAAAATTATTTGCTAACAGAAAGCAAATGAATACTCAGGTTCTTCAGGAGCATGGATAATCAGTGGGAAAGGTGAAATTCTCTGGCAAAAAGAGAAAGCACAATTCACTCCTGTGGTTCTCCTGTCCACAGCTGCAACAGTAACAGGGTGCAAATCAAAGCATCTTCCACAGCACATATTGGAGAAAACCTGCCCCAGACTCCTTGGATCTGAGAATGCCAGGCTGGGAAAAGCTTTTTCAGTTCTTGGGAACTGAGGAAAGATCCATTTCCTACAATCCTCTTAAAAAGGTAAATGAAGCTGAATCCTGAATCACAGACTCCTAGTCCCTCCTGTTCCCATACTGGGGAAGCTGCTCCTGCACTATTTTCCTTTAATTATGGGAAACTCTGTTCTAATATCATATACACACAATACCACCACTATTGTTAATTTATTTAATTATTAATTAATTTAATTATTCATTTAATTATGAAAATATCAACTCATTAAAGACCAGTATGGGGTTTTATTTAATCTTGTACCCACCTTGTCTATGAGCTGATGAACCAATCTCCTCTGCCGGGTCTGCACCCACAGATGAAGCTGTCCCTTCTGGAAGGTACCAGCAGCAGCCCCTTTTGCTGCTTGTACCAACTCCCCTCCTTGCTCACAGGATTATGTAAACTGTGCTTAAATTCAGGATGGGTTTTGCCCTTTTGTACTCAAATGCATCCTCTTCTCTTCATCCTGCTACATACAATAAACCCTGGATTTGTCAGGTTTGATCCTAGCTTGCAGCGTGACTTACTTTGGTGAGCACTTTGCTTTAACACCTCCTCGCCCACTGCAACACCTCCTGGATATTATTCTTGAATTTGCTTTAGATAGTCAATAACAGTTTTCCACACACCTTTGTAAAAGCTTCCCTTAAAAATCTTCTTTTAAGTGACTGTTGCAGTGAATACCCCAGTCACAACGCCCTCATGTCTTTTATTTAAAGTACAGCAGCATCACCTCTGCTCAGCAGTGATGTAAGTAAGGCTTGTCACGCTTTTGCTCTAGAGCATTAAAAAACCTGACCCAAAACCAAGTCCCTCCTAAGTGTACCTTTTAACCCACACAAAGCCAAAACAATTTATTACTATTTACATTGCTTTAATAGCTTTTTTGAGTTGCTATTTAGATGGTCTTAGTAGTAATGACTGCAGCAAGCTGGAACAGGTTCATAGCACTAAAAATAAAACCTGGGTGTCTTGAAGCCTGGGAAAAATACAGCAATGCTCCAAGGGTGTCAGTACAAACCTGGAAAACAAATTTTCTACACAGACAACATTTCTTATTCATCAATTTGAATGGACAGATATTCGGAGACAGAGAATAATTCAGTTTCTACAGGTTTCTTGGACACTCCCATCATCACGCTCCCCTTTCCCACGTGTTTCTTCTCCCACACCTAATTTGTCTGCCCTCTGCTGTCTTTCTTGCCTTGAAGCAGGCTCAGGCCAACTATTTCTGTGTGTCCTGGTTTTGCCTCTCTCCCCCATGCCCCAATGATGTGATGCAGGTGATGGCTGAGCCCACCAGGACAAGGTCTTCGTAAGCTCCAGTGCAGGAGGGCAACAAGCCACCCATTTTTGTCATTTCTTTACACTATTCAGTAATAGTCCCTTTTTTGCCTTTTCCCAGCTTATCCCATTATTTCTCTCTCTCTTACATACTATCCATTGCTTTTCAGGGTTCTTTCCTTTTTTTTATCATCCTATCACCACCAGAGTCTTTAAGAGAAAGCTGAGGCTGTTAAGTGTCTCACACCTGTCATTTCAGCATTATGATTAGAAAGCAGATTCTGAAAATCCTGATGCCACCATTAAACTGGTAAACTAAGAAACCTCACCTTAGATTCCACCACTTTATCACTGCTCTTGTATGCTTCCCTAGATACCTGCTGATCACCATCAGAGACAGGATATTGAACTGTAAGTGCTTGCTCTGAATCAGAACAGCTGTTCTTACAGATTTATTGCTAAAACAACATGGGGTCTGCCAGACCTAAGAAAATCAGCAAGAAATAAAGTTACAGACTCTTGTATTTTGCCACAAGTAACTTTGGTATTTGGAAATCCCCTTTACTTGTCCATGTTTGTTACTGTTATGCAAAGAGAGTTAATTCTGGTAAAGATTAACACATATGTAAAGTACACAGATGATTTCTTTGATTGTGATAGGAAACACTTAGATATGAAATTCAGCACCAAATACTTTTCAGCTTCTGAGAAATATGAGTGAAACTACTTTGAACATGATTAAGTTAAGAGCATCATCCTTATTAACATAAGAAAGAAAAACGATTTGTTGGAAAGCACTCACCATTTGAGGTACTCCATACTGTTTTCCAGCGTTATTTTCCCAGAGACACCAAGAATGGTTTGGTTTTGTGGTTTGGGTGGGGTGGGGGAGAAGGCTGTTGATGTTTTGGGAAAACCTACCAAAGCTTGCTGTGTTTGCTGATCCTCAGCTACAGCATGAGTGGCTGCTGGCAGCCCTAACTTCAAAAACCAGCTGCAGCACAAACTGTCATCATTTCATCCATTCAATCTAGAATTAAAAACTTTTTTAAAAAATGCATAAAACAAAGAAACACACTTTTAAAAACATTCCAAACTAACAGCAGAAGGTTTCCTCAATGGCAAAGTCCCAAGCCCAGTTGGCCAAACCCTCCCAACCACATAGCCAGCCTTGGGTTTCAGATCCAAGCCCAACTCCACTCCCCAGCAGCCTTATCTTGCCAGATTCAGAGCAAAGGAAACATGCACAGGGTCCAGCCCAGGGAGAGCACGGACACACACAGCAGCACTCCCAGGGCTGCTCTGCAGTGCATTTCACTGAGGAATGCACACACTTCTGTGCTCCACTCTGAGATATTCAGGGCTCCAGCACTGAACAGGAACTCAACAACCCCATTTCCTTGGCTCTAGCATTAAATAAACACAGGCTCCGAGATGGACTCTATGGATCTATGTCCTTTCAAAAGAATTTAGTAATTGGAGGGGGAAAAAGTAAAACTCCAAGTAAAGTGAGCAGTTCAAAATGTGCAGTAAATAGTTTTGAAAGCGATGTTCTCATCTGGGAGTATTGCAACAGATGTTTATCATGAGCTACTGCACCAGTTAATCCGACTCCCAGCCAGATTACCTCTTTGCCTTTGGAAACCAGCCTTTTTTCCATGGGCAACTTACAGAAAACGAGGGGATGTGCCAGAACTGACAGCAAGCAGTTAACTGAATGGAGCAGGAGGGAAAAAAATCCATAAAGCCCAACCAAATAAACTGATATCTGGCCCAAAAGACTTAGATGAACAGGTGTATGTGTGGGTGGGATTGGAAGGAAAAAAATAAAGAAAAACATTTAAACAAAGCCTCCATTGACATTCTGGTCACTTAAGTGGGTACACACAAAACGAGCCAAACAACATTTTGAACAAATCAGCAAGTAATGGATTTCTTTCCTTTTTATTTTTTGAGAGGGTAGGAAATATGATTATTGAGCTTGGATTTCAAAATTATTGAGCTGCCAATAAACCGCAGTAAGAACTCAGAGGTTATTCTACCCTAAGATATTCTGAGGACGAATGAAAAAAGGAAGGTACAAAACTACAAATGCAATCTGGTATTTACTCCTCAAAGATACAAATGCAAATCACAATTTAAAGCATCATTATTTAAAGCTGAAATTACCATTTCATAACAAATGCAAATCCGATCCCTGTTTACAACATTTCCTAAAGGCAAGTGTAGGGCTAGTGAGTCCATGCCCAGAGTACGGACTCATTTCTGCTCCTGATTTCAAAGGCATTTAACTCTGAAAAAGCTTGGGCACACATGGGTGAAAGGAGTGAGCAGTCCACCCCTCTGAGCGTCCAAAGGAGACGCAGCAAGGGAGGTAAGAGCACGCACGCTGTTCTCAGGGCACCACCCGAGCATCACCTGCGGCTGCCCCAGCGCCCCTGGGAACTGCTGGGAGCCATGGGTGAGGATTTACAGCCCTGCAACGCTTCCTGCAACCTCCACCTGCAGCCCACACCTTCCCCTGGCTGTCCCAGCTGTGCTAGCACAAGAGTCACAAATTCTGCAAACTTCTGCTCTAAACTTCCTCCCTGACTGAAGAAAATCTCAGCTTGTTGGCTGTTTGGGGTTCTTAAACAGAGAGAAAAACAAATGCCAATCTGTCAAGTGTAAGAAGGATGTAAAGATATTTTGTTCCTCTAATTGCTCAGCAGAACAATAAATGAATAAAGAGCTCTAGGCAGTCCTTTCCACTCGGTAGTATTTCTGCTGGTAATGCAAAACTATTTTCCTTGGTACTTCTCTTAATCAACAAAAACAACAGCAAGCATTACCAGTCCTTTCATATCTGATGAAGGGATTGATGTTATTTATTCAAGAAAGTCTTTGTAAATATTCCTTCCCTTCCACAAAGACCAATGAGCACAGAGCCAGAGCCTGCAGTACCTCCACTCAGCCCCTGGCCCCTTCCAGGCCATTGGAACAGGCACCCATTGGAGTGTTCACTAAAAACAACCCTTTGAGCTTGTCTTTTTAAGGTTTTTCTTTTTCCTCCATATATCAAAAGTCATAAGTGTCAAGGGAAAGTTTGTGTTTTCTAAATTTTTAGTATTCCAGAGAAATATATTGACATTGCATTCCGCAAATCTTGCCAAAAACGTCTTTTGTGTTCACAGCTTCAATGTTGATGATAAATTTTAAATACTAACAGTACAAAGTATGATTTAAATCAGAGCCTAAATCATAAATGTAAAAGTCATTTAAGCTAGTGAACTGGAAACCTTAATTTAAATAATCTCATTTTCCCACTATAGTTTTCCTAAAGACCTATTTGCTTTCAATGGTTGTTAGTTCTCATTGACAAGGTAAATAAACTATATACATCTATTTAAATTATTATGAAGCCTAATATATTCTACATCTTTTATTTTTACATTTTATTAAGTAAATTCACTAGGCAATTATTTTTTTAACTATGATTCCTAAGTGCTTCAAAGATATTTAGTGAGTCCTAAAGCACCTTTTATAATGATGATGATCCCCATTTTATAGAAGGATAACTCAAAGAAGAGACAATTAACTAGTCCTGGCTCTTTCCTTCACCATTAAACTAGCTCTAAGGTAACATGATTGATCTCCACTATAACAGCAACCTGTTACACAATTTTTCACTCTGACTGAGCAATTGTAATAATTTGTAATTATTGATTAAGAGATCAATTAGAAGCAAATACTCAGGTAGCAGCAGCAGCAGAAGGCTGAACTAAATATCTGTGCAAGAATCAGGAGGTTTTGCTGGATGGTTTCACCAAGATATGACACTCGGAACTATTTTTACTCCATCTCCTAAAACATGGATGCAAAGGTAGCACACGGCACATTCTGCTGCTGCCTTCCCAACACCACAGCTTGCTTGATGAGCGACCTCGACTATTCTGCCCTGAGTGACAGCAAAAATAGCATTGAGCACTGAGATCTCTTACACAGCCCAAGAGAACACACCAGACTCCCCAAGTTGTACAACCTCTAGCTTGAGGACTCATTTCTTAATAAGGTGCCTCGAAATGTGCAGGATGTTGTGCCAACAGCACTTAGGGTCAATGTTTCAGAGCCATTTCTGTGAACTGAATACCGCCCATCCTGCTGTGCCAGGCTGAGACCTCACCTTTGCACAGTTTCTTTCCTGAGGGGTAGCAGCAGCCTGGAATGGTTACTGGTCAATATAGGCCGTGTATGAAAAGGGGGAGAAGTGCTACAGAATTATTTGCAACATTTATCCACAGTCTCTCATCGCTGTGCCCATTTTTCATTGCGCCCTAAGTTGGTCCATGACAGGAACTGCATCTTTCCAAAAGCACATCCTGATGTCTCCTCCCAAGCCAGCCCTTACCAAGCAGGAGCATCAGTGTTCCTGAAGCTACTCTACCCTCCTGTGAACCTGCTTTTCCTAGGACGCACACAAAAATCGTAGCAAGCAGGCATTAATGACCATTTCTGAGCTTAGCCAGCAGCGGCGAGAAGCACCCTCCATCCCACGGTGCAGGAAAATAAAACAGTAAGAGACACAGTGGTCCATGAAGAGCCAGATTTGATAGGAGCGACCACAAAATGCCAGCTCTTCCCCTCTGGTAAGGTGGTGACCACTACAGGGATGTAGAGCAGAATGGTCTCGAGGAGACAACCATTGCTTGGTCCAGCTGGATTCCCCACCCCACCGCAAGTCCTCACCTGCAGTTTCAGGGTAGAGAGCGCCGCTCCCTCCAGAATCAATTCCAGCAGTGAATGGCAGACCCCAGAGCACACCCACGACAGCCCCACACGCACAGCGAGCGCTGTGCCCAGGAAGCGGGGGCTGAGCAGGGGCTGAGCAGGGGCTGAGCGGGGGCTGAGCAGGGGCTGAGCAGGGGCTGAGCAGGGGCTGAGCAGGGGCTGAGCAGGGGCTGAGCAGGGCTGCGGGCCAGGGAGCTGCCCGCGGCCAAAGGCTGCCCGGCCCCAGCAGCGGCAGCGCCTGCCCAGGGAGAGGCCGGCAGGGAAGGGGGAGCCAAAGGCTGCCCGGCCCCAGCAGCGGCAGCGCCTGCCCAGGGAGAGGCCGGCAGGGAAGGGGGAGCCAAAGGCTGCCCGGCCCCAGCAGCGGCAGTGCCTGCCCAGGGAGAGGCCGGCAGGGAAGCAGCCCCGCGCCGGCCGGGCAGCAGGCGGGCTCCGGGCCGTGCTGCCCCGCTCCGGGCTCCAGGCTCCGGGCAGGATGCTGCTGCTGCTGCTGCTGCTGCCGTGGGAAGCGAGGGCTCCGGTCCCGCAAGGCGGATGGTGTGGAAATTCCTATTTCATCAAAACAGTTAATTGTGACAAGAGGGCTATAAAATTCCTTGTACTGCTTAAATTATTTCTCCACTTAGAGCAACTCCACTACCAGGAAATGTTACACATTGCACTTTATACCCAACTGGCAGCACTCAGTGATAACATTACAGCTCTGTTAAATAACAGATATAAAAATCACAGATCTTTAAAAAGTACAAATTAATTTTTCTCCCGTCATTCAACATAACCATTTACAAACAAACATGCCATGCAATTGTCGTTAAAAGTTTTCCAATCTAGCGCTGCATGTGTTTAAATATGAAAATTACACTTCTGAAATAAACATTGCTGCCATCAGGGAAAAGTGCTACCATAAGTCACATCACTATAAGACAGAAACTGCCACCATGAAGACTCAAGAATCCCTCACATTTCACCAAGAGAATGTTCCCTCTCCATTCATCAGGGTCACAGTAAAAGGAAAAAAGCAAACAAAAACCAGCTACAAAACAACTAGGCAGCACCTGCTAAAACTTTGATTGTTTCAGACCCACAAGTAGGTAAAACAAGAAATTCAGACACTCTTTTGTAATGAATGAATGGTTTTCCATATTATTGGTGCCAAACGTCCAGTAATCTATGCTTGACAAATTCATAAAATTAGGAAAAAATATAACCCCCAAAAAACAACTAACAGGATTTCACTTTCTCTAATCTGACTTTTTTTTAAATTTATTAAGAGTTTATTATCTATTCATACTTGGAAAATATGGTTTTTAGTAACATGTATCTCCTTTGGATATTAAGTCTACCCTTAGCAACATCTAGAGTAAGAAACAACAAGGTTTTCTGCGGCCCCATGGGGTCACAAGATCTCTACCTGGTACCAAAAAGCAAGCCAGCACTGTGCCAAAGGGAAAGGAAAGCCTTCAGCTGCTCCCCTCACCTGCTGGGTGAGCAGGCAGGCAGGAGGCGTGCAGGTAACTCAGCTCTGCAGTGCTCACATCATCTCTCATACTCCTGTTCCCACCACAAGCAGGCAACGCCGCCAGCCTGGCTGCACTTTGTTTACACAGCATTAGAAACCAGAATTTGCTACTTAGGCTAAAAAAGCCTCACTAGGTATCAAACAGACCTAGACCTTATTTTGTCTGTTTTCTCAGGATGCTCTGAAAGAAGTTTATATAATGCATGAAAATTATGCATGCCATTATGTAACAAAATCAAAGTGCCATAAAACGTACACATGGGTAGTTCTACTTTCAAACAGCAATAGCTGAACTGTTGCTGGCTTCATTTTAAAAGTACAGATCACTTGTATAAACAGCATTTATTTAATCATAATAATTACAATTTATATATATACTCTCTGACCTTGTCACCTACTCAAGTAATCACAGTCACCTCATTATAACACACTGATAAATTCATGTTAAACTCCCTGGGCGTTGCTCATTTCAGACGATTTGGGTAGGTGATCACAGAACTGCAGGTGCACAGCTTTTCCCTGGGAGATGACAAATCCCCAGTGGTGAACAGGTGCTGTTCCCGTTCATTATCCTTTTCCCCAAAAGCACGCCCTGTCCCGGTGCCTGCTGGCAGTCAGGATGTCTGTGCGCCCGTGGGTGCTCGGGCAGGAGCTGGGACACTCCAGTCTGGGGCAGTGCAGCTCCTCTGGCCACTTCCCTCACCCCAGAGGGGCTGGGGCTGCTCCTGGGTAGGGCCAGGCTGAAATTCTTCCATCACTCCATGTAAAAACCTGTATTGATTCTCACAGCTTCAGGCTAGCAACAAAAAAATTAAGTTTTTAGGCCTAGCAACAGAGCTGGCCCCACAAGCATCCTGCTGCCTCCGCAATGCACAGCAAGGGGTTAATCACACGTGCAGGTGTAGATCTCACTGACTACACGGTCAGAACCATTGATTTTAACCCAAATTCTATATAAGGCACCTTAAAGATTCAGCAGCAATTTCAGTTGAAAGAACCATTCGAGCACTGATTGCTGAATGGCCATAATCAATTATTTCTATCCAAATTCTCCACTTCTCACACATCACAGAAATGGTTGTACAAATATACTACAGCTTCCAGTACCATCTCCAGCTGGGGATGCTCAGAGAGTATTTAAATTCCCAGCTAACTACTAGATGGCACAGAAATGACAGAACCCAGTCGTAACTGCAGCCTTATGCAGAGAAAAATGCCACAGAGAAAAAAGTTGCAAAATCTGTCAGCAGATTTCTCTCTCTGAAAACGTATCTCCGTCAGAAATAACTTTTGCCACGAAAACCACCAGGAAACTCAGAACTTAAAAACGTGGATGTGGTTTTTATAAGATGTTAAATATACAGAAGAAATACAATAAATACAGTTGGTTGTAAAAGAGATCATGAAAAAGGAGATATGTTGCAAAATAACAGAGCTAAATTCGTCCATTAAACGTATAAGAGATTTACAAGGCAAGATAAAAATAGAGAGTATTTAACTTCATATTTGTTATTTTAAACTCAAACCGAAGCGCGTTCAGATAACCGCACCTAACCACATCGATTTCCAATTAAGCGAAGGGGAGGTATTGAATATTTGGCAAATCCGCAGAAACAACTTATGGGAAGAATGCCGGCGTTCCCTCCGGGACGTGCCAACCCCCCCAGCCGATTGCCATTGACTTTCCGCAATTCCGCACGCCAAAGCTCCATTTCCCAGCCGGGGGCACCGCAGCGCCAACTCCGCGCCCGCCAAGTTCGCGGCAGCGCCGGGACGGGCGGCAGGGCCCCGCACCCGCTCCGCGCCGGGGCTGCCGGAGGCACCGGGGAGAGCGCGGCCCCCGATCCATCCCATCCCCTCCCCTCCCCTCCCGGGGAAACTCTGCCGCTGCCCCCGGCAGCCACAGAGAGCCGCGGCCCCCGAGCAGCGGCCGGGACGCGGCCGGCGCTGCCCCCGGCGCGGCCCCCGCCCAGCGGCCGCCGGGGGTGCGGCGCAAAAATAATTATTGGAAAAATAAAAAAAAAATTAAACAAATGAAAGGAAGAATCAACCATGGTGGCTCAGGACGGTGCGCAGCGATGGGGCAGCGCACCGAGCGAGCAGGGATCCATCCATGCCCCCACCCAGCCGCGCCGCCCTCGCCCCGCGCGTCGCCCTCACGCCCACCTTGCATCCCGCCCGCCGCCGGCTCCGCACCGGAATCCGCCGCCGCCGCCGCCGCTGCTGGAAATACGGGGCAGGCGGGCGGACCAATGGGGGCGGAGAGCGCCGCGGCCGCAGCCAATGGCGGCCGCCCGCCGCCGGCGCCCGGCCAATCAGAGCGCAGCTCATTAGGCGGCGGCGGCCGGGAGCGGCGGGGGCGGGGAGCGGCTCTGGGCGCTCCTCGCCCGCCCCCCGCGATTAATTCTTTTCCTCCCTTTTTCCTCCGGCTTTTCCTTCCCCACCCGCGATTAATTCTTTCCTCCCTTTTTCCTCTGGCTTTTCCTTCCCCACCCCGCCTTGGTTTTCCCCACCCTTTTTTCCCCCTTGTTTTTCTTTCTTATTTCTCTCCTCTCTCTCGCTCCCCTCGTTTAACTTCCCTCTGCCCTTCTTATTTTAGGCAGGGTCTTTTCCCGGATTTTTGATGTACTCCCCCCACTGTACATTAATTATAGACACCAAAAGCCGGGGGAGCCCCCAGGGAAGTTGTTCTGCTCTGTGTGGAAGGATGCTCTTGCCCAAATCACCACCGATGGCGGGAGGCACCAGACATTGATATTTTAGAGAACCCAAAAAGATGAGGGGATAGAAGCCACTAGAACCGGTCAAGCCAAAATCAGAGCTGGTTTGGGCATGGCACACAAGCTCTGTGCATGACTTCAACAAGCTCCCAGGATGCAGAACCAGCCTTTAAAAATAACAAAACGAAACCAGCAGATGTTTCCACCACACAGCTCCACTCCAGCATGCAAAGCTGCTTCATCTGTATCACCACTGCGAAATTCTTAGCAAAGTTTTCTTATTCAAGTCAAACAATTGTGGGTATAAATACCTGCTTTGCTAAAATATAGGGAATAAACAGCCCTTTTTAAAAAAATCAAATTTGTTAACATTTGTTCTTGAAAATAAACTTTTCAATCAACAAAGCTCATGACTGCTTTATGTTACAGCAGAAAACTATCTGCTGCAGAACAGGGAGATAAAAATGACTCAGAATTTTCTTCTGTTTTTGCAGTTTGGTGACCCCAATAATTCCTCAGTTCCGAGCAAACTAAAACAGTGACAAAGCCCAAAGCCTGCACCTCCCATTTCTGATGCTGTGCTCCTTCTTCCTCAGCCCCAGCATTTAAAATCACTAAATTGTGTTTGCTCAAAGCCCTTGCCTGAGCAGGCCACGTTGTGAATTTATTCACAGAGTTTGGCTAACGCAGGGTAACACACTCTGTGAAGTGATAAACCCAATACCAACCCAAGTCTGATGATAATTTACAGGAGAAATTTTCTTTTGCAGATCAAGAGAGGTTTTTTCCTAAGGTGCCCCAAGAGCCAGGAACACTGTGTGGCTGTGAACTGCTGACAGGCAACCAATAACTGTGACAAATTATACATTCATGGCATCTGCAACAATCGATAAACTGACTCACCACATTAATAAAATATAGATCACAAAGCATACATTTTTATTAAAGAATAACTTCATGATAACCAAGTAATGTGGATGCTTCCAAGCATAAGATTAAATTACATGCTGAGCAAATCTGGCATTTTGTGATAAACTAGGAAAATAGTCTTTGCAACAGCAACTGAGAAAGAACATCGCTGACATAGCCTATAAACATGTTTTATAAAGCACAACCCAAAGTAACCAAAAAAACAAAACAAAACCAAACCAACCAAACCCCATAGTGAAGTGGCAGCTCAAGAATTCACTACCATATTCACAGTAATTACTTTCTAGACTTCTCCTTGTTTTGTAATTTATTCCTTCAAATGCAATGCTGATTTTGGTGTTAGAAGTAATAAAACCAGATTACCTGCACAGGGGAGTATTTACACCAGATTAAAATTCCTCAACCAGTCAGACTTCAGCAGTCACTACTGGAGAACACAAAGATTTTTAGCACATTTAGGATGACAGCAAATGTACTTAAATACACAAAGCAAGTGTCTGACCTGACAGACTGACCCTGCTGGTCATAATTTCGTGCCTGCTGAATAATTCTAGTTTAAAGAACTTGCCTGAACACAGGAACACAATGAATCCTGCTGAATTTGGAGGTCCTTTGTTTTACACATGATAAAGTTTTCCTGCATGGATATTTTCCCCTACTGAGGAATGCAGTGAGCAGAGGTTTCCCAGCCTTCTGTAAAGTTGGAGTTTTTCCTCTCCCAGGGAGGAAGATGGAGCATCCCTTATGGCAAAGGCTTCTCTACTGGGAAGAACATTCTCAGGCACATCCTCAGTGTCCACTGTTTGTGTTGGGTTATTCCTACACAGCTCTGAATCATCTCCTAAATGAAGAATTTAAAATACTGAGATCATGTTCATTGAAGTTTACAATTCTTAGTTCCTGAAACCCCTTCATACTTGGTTTCTCCAGGCTAACTACACCATACCAACTACATTGGAAGGCTGTCCTAAATTAGTTTTAATATCTACAATGCCAGATAAAATGGTGCTTTCAGGGTGTCTTCATATGATTGATGTCTTGTCAGATCTTCCAAATATTTATTTTATTGCAAAACATCCAGCATTTCCTGGAGACTTCCATGAGTATTTTACATCCATAATGTTCAGCCACTTCCTCAACTGCCACAGATTTCCAAGCTAAACACATGAGATGTGCTGTTTCCCATCCTTCTTTCTAGCTAATAAATAATGGAATCTTAATTCTGAACTGCTGTCATGAAACAAAGCTCAAATAGAGCCTAAGTGATACAAAAACAATATTTGTTTATACTAGATCCGTTATTAACTTAATTCTTTCTCAAACAAATGACATTTAATAATGCATTAAACACATAAACAGGAACATATTCGAAGTTATAATCCCATCAGCTCCTTCTCATGACATTCATCTTCTCAAAGGCAATATCCACATTTCAATCTAATCATTTGTTGAACATCATTAAGTTAATAAACAGTTCCTCAAAACCAGCTTACTACTTAAATAAGCGGCTGCCTTCCCTAGCTGTGGCAATCTAGATCAGTTTTTAAAAAAAATAATCTATTCTCTGGCATATTATTAGCAACCAGAAATTTATTATGTTACTTTCTTTCAAAATTAAGTATATTTAGAAAACATACCTACATATCCCCACTCACAGACAACCATTTATCTAAATATTTCACGAGGGTTCTGCATGGTGATCATTTCATTTACTAAGAAAATACCCCCATTGCTGTGAATCCTTTCAGGCCCCAAAACGTGCCTACAGACAGCAGCAGTGCATATTTTAGAGAAGCAGCAAACAGCACCAGCCTCAGGATTACACCCACCTCCCTCCACAGAAGATGAAGCCAGAGCATTTTCTCTTGCCATAAATTACCACTCCCTTTATCAGCAATTATTTAACTTCCAAAAATAGCTGCAACGAGACAAATTATGAGCTATAGTTACCCAAATTTATCCCTGATATTAGGAGTGCACACATGCATGTGTACCTAATCTGCTCTAAAATGTGCAATATTAAGTATTAGAATCACACATACCAGGGCATCTTTATGTCATCACCCAGATGAGATTTCTGGTAAACATCTGTGAGCCATTGCAGTGGCCAGCAATGCCCATTATTACTGTTTTGTCTGGTGCCAGTCACTCAATCCTGGTACATTTTCTTCTAGCACACCTTCCTCCTTCCCCAGTGAGTGCAGGGACCTGAGTCCACAGGACTCAAAGGGACCACCAGATTCCAGGGCGGGAAAAATAAATATATCGATATGTATCCATCTGTGTATCACTGAGGGCAACACAGAAGTCAGGGAAGTCAGGCCAGAAGTCCATCCTCTGGAAATATTAAAGACTGGAAATATTAGAAATACCATAAAGAGTTGGCCTGGTTTTGCTTTCTATTTCATACAGGACCTTGGGCTAGAGGGCACTTTATGGTCTGACCCAGTTCAATAATCATTTCATTAAGTACTTCGAGACTAAATTGCATCATTCTTTTCTTGGAAAGTGGAATTATTGAATATCTTAGGTTACTCAAAAGCAAATTAGAATTTGTCTACTCCTGCGCTACTAGTGTGACTCAAAGCAAGCACCTCCCACGTTGTCAGAGGTCTTGACAGACCACGGTGTCTCCAAAAGTACCAGCATTTCTGCTCAATCTCTATCATGCTGTGAAGTGCTGCCTCTCAGACAGCTGCTTTTATCCTGTCTGTACATGCAGTTACCACAGAATCACAGAGTGCTTTGGGTTGGGAGGGATCCTAAAGACCATCCAGCTCCAACCCTCTGCCATGGGCAGGGACACCTCCACTAGACCAGGCTGCTCCAAACCCCATCCAAGCTGGCCTTGAACATTTCCAGGGATGGGGCAGCCACAGCTTCCATGGGCAACCTGTGCCAGGGCCTCCCCACCCTCACAGGGAAGAGTTTCTTCCTTATATCCAGCCTGACCCTTCCCTCTCGTCCTGTCCCTCCATGTCCTCGTCTCTCTGCAGCTCCCGTGTCACTCCCTGTAGGCTCTGGAAGGAGCCCTCTCAGCTGCCTCCACAGCAGAGATGCTCCAGCCCTCTGAGCATCTTCGTGGCCTCCTCTGGATCTCCAACAGATCCACAAATCTCTTATTGTGAGGCCCCAGAGCTGGAGTCAGGAACTGCAGCTCCGTGGGGTCTCTGGATTCACCTCCAGCCTCTCCCCAAGCAGCTCCTGGTAGGTGGATGTGGAAACCCAGGGCACACAGGGAATGTTTCTGTGTCTGCTCAGGGGTGCCCTGACCCCCAGGGCAGCTCTGACTCTGACCCTCATCCATGGAGAAAGTTTCCCAGACTCCAGAATAGACTGGAATGCACAAAAGTGTGAAATAGATTATAGATTAACAATGTAGTGCCTCTGTTTGTGCTCAATCTTTGCCAATATAAAATTAAGCTGCTACAGCTGAGTTAGCAGTGATGAATGCAGAGCTACAACAACCTCTTACCTCAGTATAACACTTGTAGTGCTGTTAATTCATTTGTCCCATGAGAGAAACAGCCTCAAAACCAAAATACACAGAATTCAAAACATTTGTCTCTGTTTTGGAACCTGTGGAAACCCAGGGCACACAGGGAATATTTCTGTGTCTGCTCTGGGCTGCCCTGACCCCCAGGGCAGCTCTGACTCTGACCCTCATCCATGGAGAAAGTTTCCCAGACTCCAGAATAGACTGGAATGCACAAAAGTGTGAAATAGATTATAGAGAGCAGTGCAGGTGTGTCACTGGGTGAGAAATTGAGGGTTTGGGGTTTTTAGTGTGTTGTGGATGGCAGCAAGATGGAGGGCACAGGGTGTCATCCTGGGTTTGTTCTTCATGCTGCTTCCTCCTTCTTCTCCATGGGTTTGGGTGGCATTTTGTAATGGGGCAGAAAAGTCTGCTTTGGGGGCTCTGTGGGATCAGTTATTGGGTTAAAAGGGAAAATAATCCAGGTGTCAGTTCTTAATTGGATGGTTTAGTCTTAATAGCCCTTGTACCAAGAGATTGTTGGCCATTTTGTGCCTTCTAATGAAAGGCTGCAGAACTCACAGCAGTCAGACTGTTTTACTGATCAGAAATAATAAACACCTGAGTGTGAACATGAACTGCTGTCCCAAGTGCCTTCAATCCAGACCCAGAGGAACCCAGAGGTGAGGGCAGGGAGTGGCACAGGTCTGGGCTGGGAGCCAGGCAATCTCTGTGCTCTCAGTGATCTGAGCATTTCTTTTACTCACCTGTTAAACTGTCACATCTACAGCATTTATTATGCAGTTACCATGATACAACAATGAACTCAGATTATGATTTTTTTATGGTTAAGGTTTTCTTTGCAGTCTTGTAGGACATTAAAAGTCACAGATTCACAGGATCTATTTTTTTTGCAGAGAAACTTAACAAAAGATAGCAACCCAATAGAGTTTTTTTCTCCACATTTGTTTTCAATGGCAATAGAATAAATTGCTCCCCTAAAAAGCCTTGATACTTTCTGTTTTAAAGCACAAGAACAAATGCTATTTTTAAAGTCAAAATATGTTATAATGATAGGGTTGGGGTTTGGGGTGGGTTGATTTTTTGGGGTTTTTTTTTTTTTTTTGGAAGAGTAAAAATCTATTTTTTTCAGTTACAGTGAAAATTCTGAATGCATATTCACATAATTTTGCAAAACTGTCAACACTAGATACACACTTCTTTCTTTGAACTATCTCCCTGTGTTGCAACCCTCATCTAAATTTGAAAATATTTTGGTAAACATAGATGATGTTTCATGGGTGCAATTTTGAGAGCATAAGGAATTTAAGAAAACAGTTGATACTGCATTAAAATCTAAAATTGGCTTTTAAGAATCCATCAGCATGCTCAAATCAGCAACTATTAAGAAAAACATCCAGAAATGAGTATCTGTAGATAATCTACTTTCTCCTAGATTTTCTTCCCTGGAGTGTTGTTTTGGAACTTTTGAGCTCCTTTTGAAGGATATTTGTACATTCCTTTGTGGTGACATATTTTATACATTACTTAAAGATGTTCTTCTCTCACTATTACACATTCAGCCAACATATCAAGGTAATTGTATCACAACATTTATCCCAACAGAATTTTACTTCCAGAGTGGGTTGTCTCAAGTATAGTTGATAACATCCACACTTTGCCCAGATAAAGAAAATAGTTTGAATGAAGCATTATGAGCACTAGTAGTATAACACATTTCTTAGAAGCACAGGGCTGAGAAGATTTCCCTTGGGATATTATAGGAGAGATATAAAATAATTTATTTCAGGAACTTAAATTTCCTCATTAAGAAAACCCCTGGTTTGTTTTGTTGCCACCACTCTCCTTGGAAAGCTGTGGTGGACTCTGGGGGCTCTGCCCGTCAGGAATCCTCTTCAGAATTCAGCCTCAATTCATTCTGCCGTTGTTTGCACCATTTTTTTCTTCTGCGCCCATTGGCTTTCAGTTTTTTCCTCTTGCTCCACACAGCATCTAAAGATGAATATATTCCTCATGTCTCCCTCTGAGATGACAGCCTCTTCACCTTACTCATTAAACTGTTCAGAAATGATGAACTCATAGTGATAGAGCAGAATATTCTGTTCACTTGTTTTTATGCATATCACAGAGGCTGCTAAAGCACATCCCATGATCATCCAAGCACTATTTATCTATAATGAGAATCTTGTTGCAAGTTTCCATTTTACAAAACTCTGCTATTACTCACTTAGAAGATATGACCTCTGATTTTATGTTTTGAATTTGATTCTACTTCTATTAGCCCAGTGTTCAAGATAATCTCAGTTATTTCTATATAATATCTGTGGATGGGCTGAGTAGCTATTTTTTCTACAGTAAGAAAGGCTCTCTAGCCCCTTGCTGTACAGTAGAATATCCCTGTTTCAGAGCTGCTATTTTTATTGTTTTAAGTACAGCACCCATACTAATTTGGTGAGCTTGTGTTAAAACTAAATAATCTCTACAGCAACATCTATCCAGATTCCTTGTTATATTTAGGATGCCTTTCAGTTTAGACATTAGCACAGCCACTCTACTCATGCCAGGCCATCATGTGAGGCAAGCCAAGCTCAGCACTGCCCTGGTCACCTCTCCTGCAACACCACACCTTTCAGAAAACAATTCTTTTTGAGTAACACCTGGTGATGAATTTCTGTGGCAATAAATGGTTCTTTAGCCCGATTTCCCAGCAGCAGCCACTCAGCTCCCATTCCACAGAGGGAAGCTGTGCCTGCAGCTGCTCACACAAGGGCTGTGTCTGGCTCTGCCCATCATTCCCCAGCAGATGCCCTGGGCACGCTGGGCACGTTCTGAGGGATCGGCCCTATTGGTGATGCTGCATTCCAACAGCCAAGGTCTCACTGGCCTTCAGGAGGCCTCCAAACCCAAACCTCAGCTTGTTTCTTCACTGCTGGTAGCTCATAAGGTACAGGCCTGTAATTCTTAGTAGCAGTAAATACTAATTTTTAAGAGTCTTGAATTAATTCGCAATAAGCTCCACAGAATTCCATAAAACACACAAGTGCTGCTGAGGGCAGTGCTGAAGCTTTTGGGGTTTTTTTGAACAAGAGATAATGTCTGGATTTCAAAACACTGTGGTGGTTTAGAAATGAAGGGTGAAGGCTCCTCCAGAGAGGTGAAAGGAGCTGCCCCGCACACCACATGGCTGCCTCTGGCACGCTGGAACCCTCAGAACCTCTGAAAGAAATGGTCCTGCCAAAAACTGCTCCCGCTTAAGCAGGTTTCACCATTTTCAGAAGCACTGCCAATACCAAGGCATCAAACCAGAGTCTTTGCCTGTACCTGTCTCCCTATCCCCAGAACAATCAAACGCTATTGTTAAATCCCTTGGTGTATTAGAGCGGCCCAGGACTGCCCTGGAGGCGCAGAACCCAAATCCCTCTTCCCAAGGGATCCTCCTTGGCTTGAGCAGGCCAGCAGGGATTCAGGGTGGGGTTTCTCAGAGGTGCCAGGGAGCTGGAGAACCTCTCTCTCCCTCTCTGCTGACTGAGGTGTGTTCCACAAAACGCTGCACTTTAATTATGCAATTACTCAGAACTGCACGACCCAGCTCTGGAGTTTTGCAGACACAGAGACACAAACCCCGCTCCTGGCACCGCCTCCCTCCGTGGTTGAACTCTGGAGCCTCGTGCAGGGAGAGAAGTTTTCTCAAACCCTTCCAAGAACATCAATAAAGCAGCCCTGGTTATGAGCTTCATTCACTTTGTGCTCATTAAACACAGCAGCTTCCCCTCGATGCTGCGCTGGATCAGACATCACTGAACCTGCCTCTCTCTCTGTGGGTACACAAATGTGCTTTTCCCTTTGTCCTGCAAAACAAATCCTAACAGAAAAGTGTTCCTAGTAAAACTAAATGGAATTAAATGCCAATTACCGGTTAATAATAGTCTAAAGATAACAGTTCAGATCTGTTTAATCCCACAATAAACTGACTGCAGAGCTGACATTGGTTAGGTTTCAGCTTTTGTTTTGACTCAGAAAGAAACTACCAGTTGATTAAAAAACCTAAATTGTCTTAAGCATGAACTCCACAATTGAAAATGCTCCTGAGCTTCCCTCCCTGCTCACGAGGAGTCCAACACATCTCAGTTCCCCTGCCCACCTTCTCATCACAGCTCTGAATGCATGAGGAAGGGTTTTGGAGGTTTTACACATATTTATTAATTACCTCTTGTTTAAGAAAAGAAGATGGACTTTTCCCCTACTTCTCTGTCCCTTCATAAACTGTTTGGATCACAGATAACAGAACATATGTAGCCTACCTGGAATGACAGTACTGTTCAGTTTGGATGATATAAACCTATTTTTCACTGAAAGGAATATGTTTGTTTTCAAAGCTGTCTGAAATACAGACAACAACTGAAGGTAAAAAACCAGGTACAATACACACTAACTAACATCATTCATTGCATTTTGTGCCCACATTCTTGCTAGGGTGAGACTTCTTCTCACAGCCCCTCTTTGCAAGAGGAGTAAGAATAGAGCAGTTCTGAGGGTTAAATCAGAAACAACAGCTTTACATTTCTTTTTATATTTTTCTGTAAAAAATTGCTCTGCCAAAAAAAAAAAAAAAAAAAAGGCTTAAGCATTTTTAGAAGCACTGGATATACTAAGGCTTCAAACCAGAGTGTTTGCCTGTACTTGAGGCTTCTCTCTGTGAAGACAAAAGCTCTGTAATTCTCCAAAAAGCAGCAACTGATCCTGTAGTGAAGGCTGAACTCTGTGATACCCTGGCACATCCTATTTCTTTGCTAAAATGCATTGAATAATACATAATGGAAAAATACAAGTGTTGTAATTTAATCTGGGCTGTAAATCCCTGCTCCAGACACATCTCTCCTCCAGCACCCCAATGAACACACAAGGACAGATGAGGAGGAACAGCTTCCATGGCAGACTTGTAACGCTGTTGTGTCACTTACAACGCTTAGATTATTTGAACAAAATTACTTTTTAGTTAATCACAGAAGAAAAACTCAATAGAGTTTAGAAAAGGAAAAAATGGGAATAATTTAAGAAGGTAGCGAAGTTCCCTGCAGCCGTCCTGGGCATGGACAGTGCCTTAAAAATGGGTGAAAAGCTACAGCCATTCAAGGAGAAACTAGTTTCGTTTTGTTTGAAGTAGAAATTCCCTACACCAACTAAGCAAACATCCTCATCCCTTTAATAACCCAAACACTTGAAGCCAAAGTAACAAAGCAAACAAACATCTTCAACAATATTTCTTCATTTCTTGCATTGGCATGTCTGGGGCACCCAGAATTTTCTGGTAGCACTAGGAAATATTGTTTCCTATTTTGTAGCAGTGAAGAATCTAGAAAGAAAATTTTAGACCCATGAGAAGATCCACATAATTTGTCTCCAAACATACAAACTTCACCAAGTATACAGAACTACCTGCCCTACACAGTCATATAAACAGACAATCATATAAAGTGTTGGATATGTCAGAAAAACAAAGAAGTCATTAAAAAAAATCAGATTTAACACTAAGACATGCACAAAATTAAAAAGGTAAAGAATGGATTAATGACAGGGATAATGATATAAGAATAAAAATTAATCACTGAAAAGAAAACAATTTTTTGGGAAAAATCTTTGCAGAGCACTATAGAGTACCACAGTGTTCCCAAAGTGACATCCACAGTGCCTTGCTAAGCACCTTCTCCATTCTCTTCAGTCCAGCACTAACTCTTCCTACTATAAATATTAAATATCCATTGATATCCTTCAGATATCCATAAACAGTAACAGAGTTGCTATCAATGATAACAGGATAGCGTTAATATACAAAAAATGGATTTCCATTATGAAATATTATGAGTACTGTGTCTAAATAATTGTGTCTAGAAAGACTGGACTTCAGTCTTTTTTTAAAAAATAAAAATGGTTGCAATGAAAAAAGAAGAAAATTTCTATATCCCAATATTTAAGACCTGCCATTTGCTTATACAGCAACAGATAAATCAAGAGACACTAAACATTTCAGAAGTTAAGCCATCCCCTTCATTTTCCTCAAACTAGTTTAAGTTCTCATTTTAAAATTGTCCAGTCCCTCCCTTTGCTGAGTGCAGTACATTTTGAATCTGACATTTCCCCAGCCCTCACAAGAGGAAATCCCATCACCAAAAGGGTAAATTCATTCTCCAGAAGTGACTGCATCTGAAAAGATCAGACTGTCCTTTTGGTCCACTAGGCTTTTGGGGTGAGGAAGAGTGAAATACCTAAAATTTACAGCACCAGCAAACAAAAACAACTGAAATCTACATTTAATGGCTCACTAGAGCATGTAACACTGCAGAGAAATGGGATTTTACAAGGACACAGAGGAGTAGATTTTCCATATTTGAAGACTCAACCAAAAGGGATGGGGGAAGAAGAGCAGATAGTCATGGCATGAGGCAACAGGAATGGTACATGAAAATATCTGAGGTTTACTATGCTGATTTGCAATTTTTTATTCATTAGCTAGATATTATTACAATGGAAATATCTGCTTATAATTTTGTTTAGTGCAGTTGAAGCTCTTAAAAAAGAAGAAAGAGAGGGGAGAGAATTGTATGTCAGAAAAGGAAAATAAGAATTCAGAGCCTGTGCTTAAGATAACATCTGTGGTCTCAATAAAATATGTAAACCAACTTGCTATGGCCCATTGTGATCTAGCCATGCCAAAACTTTTCTTCAAGGGACCGTCAACAGAGTAATGTGAAGGAACTTATTGATTTAAAAAAGAAAATACTCATTTACAAAACAATTTCTGGTTTTAATGAAGCTGAAGATTAGAAACTGCCTCACATTACCTATTACTTACACAAAACACTGCTGCTGAATTGGAAAAGTCCAAGCAAACAGGGATTGCATTGAATTAATTAAAGCTGTTTTCAGTTCCCCTGAAGGCTGTACAAGAGCAGCAAGGTGTGTCTGTAAGGAACCTCTCACCTCAGCACGAGGGGAGATGGGGCAGAGATGAAAATCAAAGGTGTCCTCTGCAACCCAGCTCAGACTCAAATGCTTTAAGGTTTCTGACACCCAGGAAACCCAGAAGCCTCAGCTGCTGAGGGCTGTGAAAGCCCACATGGGCAGAAAACATTTTTATTTCATTTTCACTGCTAGACTTTTATTGATTTACTGTGGGTTTGAACAGATACGTTTCTTTTGATATTACTCAACCAACCAGTATCAAAATATATAATTGAAGGTGTTGTATATGTGTATAAAATGCACATTTGAGCAGACTGACAGAAAAAGTAAAAGGTTCATTTGCTCTGGGCTTACATGAATTGCTGCAGTTGAATCTTCACTGTTTCTTCCCTGTTTTTGTAGAAGCACAGAACTGACATCAGTGAAACAATGGAAAGATTGAATGGGGAGGATGAACAGGTGATATCCATTTTTCCTTCAGAGTCAAAGAGAACATTTTGTTTTTTCAGGGAACAGCTGACATGGCTGATGAGTGTGTGGTGGGTCACAGAAGGCTGCATTGGCCACTGGGGAATACAGAATGGCCAGGATCATCACCAAATATTGATATAATTACTACATATAATGGAAAAACCTGAAAGGTTTAGAATTTCATGACATCCTGTAGATGGCCTGTAGGAGAGTAACATCTCCTTGAAGAAAAGATTTGAAGAAGAACATGAAGAAGAAATCACTGTTAGGAAAATTCTGTCCAGTCCTCAGTAGAAAGAACCAGAGTGCATCTCACAGAGAGTCCAGAGATCTAGCCTTATCCAAAGAAGTCAAGCAACCATTAATCTCTGAATTTAAAAACATTTTTAAGCTTTTATTTATCCTGGTTGATAGGATTATTTTTTAAAAATAAATAACTTAGTGTACTAACACACAGAAACTAGACTAGGAGCTGAGCTGCACAAGAGGCTGGATGAATCATTATTAAAATTAAATCTTGCTGATAGTCCTGGATAACCACACATCCTCATCCATGACCTCCAACGGCCTCCAGGGCAGCTGGGACTGGGCCAGGATGCTCAGCTCAGGCACCAAGGTAGCCCAGAGTCACCCACAGCAGCAGCCACAGACACCTCTGTCACCTCCACTCCAGCTCCAGGTATTTTATGGATTTAACCACTTTGTCATCTCAAATGTCCTGATAACAGCTGGATCATCTGGAGCTCAGAAAACATGCTACAGTTTTCTTGAAAACATTGAGTATCTACCAAACCTAGGTGATTTGCACATAATGGTAGAATTCAGGTGACTTAAAATGTTAATTGGTAATTTGTGGAAATATGTCCTGTTGAAAACACAACTAAAGATATGCAGTTTTGTCTTCTAATTATATTCCTTCCTTTAGTCTGTTATATTTTACATATTTTTTATATTCTCACACAACAATGGACTTGCTGTTTCTGGAAAAACATGTAAGTGCATCTTCTTTCAGCTCATGAGAGCACACTGAGTTATACTGTCATCTCACCTGAGACCACAAGAAAAAACACCCTACCACCAGTTTTTAATGTAAAGGTTAAGATACATTTGCTCTCAAGCTCATTCTATTAAACTTTTTTCCCCTGATTAATGGTTAACTGGCAATAAGCTTGCACTTTTTTAGTGATATTTATTGCAGATTACAAGCATCATGCTGAGAAGCACATATGCAATAAGGTTTATTTCTATTTTCATGCTATTCCTTGCCAAAAACACACGGTGAAACCCATCTGTTGTATTTCCCTTCTGAGGTTAGACAAGAAAAGGAGACTCTACACAGCACTCTGTCACTGCAAACAATATTGATTAGAGCAGAGTTTGGAGATGGAATCCAAAGTGCTTACTCAGAGCAGGCATTCTGCCTCATTGATGCACACAGATAAAAATGTATATAAAACATGACATAATTGAAGAAATAATGACCAGGGGAACACAGCTCTGGAGTCTGAGATAAGGACCGAAGCAGAAGGTGAACCATCAGAGAATTGTTTCTGTACATTTGCTCACATGTACCTTCAAACATGCAATTGTTTTGTACCACTGTTTTCTTCATTTGTGCCCATTTAATAAATGAAGTCTCTATCTGAAAAAGTGAGGAATACTTGGGAGCCCTTCTTTTGTGCCTTGAGTAAAGGATGCGAGTGCTCTGATAGGGCCAAGCACACTGCCTTGCTTTGCACTTTCTCACAGAAAACAGACACTGTCCCTCTTTGCAGATGGCCAGCCTTCACCATGTTTGAACTGTCCTCATTTCCTCACTCCAGACACAAGAAATGTTCTTCCTTTTATCTGTCAAGTAAATTCATGCAACACATAATTCAATGCTAATTTAGTGTGTGAAGGAGAATAAGTAATGAGGATGTTGGCAAAATCAGCTGAGAGGATGCAAGTGGATTGTGATACACAGAGGAAGAAAGGGCACCAAAATATCAGACATAAATGGGAACAAAAATATCTGACACACAACTTAATTTGAAGGGAACAGGGGCAGGCAGACACACAAGAATGGCTTTATGTTGACTACACAGGGAAATATTTCACAATTGGAGACATTCTTGTATCTAGGAACACATGGGCATACAAACCATAACTGAAACATGCAATATTATCCCCAGAAAAGAGACTGAGCTCCAAGAGAAAATGAATGTGTAACATACAAGGATATAAATTAAAATATAAACAATTCAGCTTCAACACCAAATTTTGAAAAGTTGTTTGCAGTGTGGACACAGAGATCAACAGGACTGCACAACTTCAGTACGAGCATAAAAACACAACATATTTTTCTTTGCCCCCCTCTGAAAAGTAAACACCCACATGGCTTTTTAGGAGTTTGCATTCAGAGCTCCAGAAACCAATGTCCTCAATATTTAAAATACTGCACAGTGGACAGCCTAAGACACATTTCAGCTTCTAAATGCTCTCTCATCAGGAATGAGTGACTTTTATTGTAAAGATACAGAAACATTGCCAACAGGGTAGCATTCAAAAATGACAGCTCTCCCATCTAAACCTCAGATCCAGGGAAGTTGATCTGAGTCCTCTTCAGGCTCAGATCCTTCCCACCACCCAAAGAACCTAAAGGAGGTGTGTTATCCAAAGTACAAGTTCCTTTACAATGGACTAGAAATGATAGAAACTTCCAGATCATGTCATCTCAAGTAAAACCTTAGAGAATTTAATTTATAGATGACCTGTCTTCTTCCACTCATGATCCCGCTGGCTTAACTGTGGCTCATCACATTGCTGCAAAACTCCCGCACAGAACTCTGAATTCCGGCCAGAAATAAAAAGTTTATACAGCAAATCTCCACAGAATTTGTTAAACCTTCTTCTGTGGATGGGAGTTAAAAGATTCTGTGCCCAAGGGTGCTTAGCTTGTGCCACCTCACTGAAACAGCCTCTGCCAAGGGTAGTGCAAACAGCACCGTGGCTATGGAAATACAGACATCAAACAGCATCTTGGAAAACCCCAAAATGTTGTATTAGTGTAATATTTCAATGTGCATTAGTGTAATATTATCAACAACAATATTTCAACAAATTTTGTATTCATGTAATTTTTCAATAATTATTTCTCATTGAGAGATATGCCATCTCTCAATGAGAGATTACATTTCAATAAACCAGAAAGTTGCTCACTGGCTGGGGAGGAGGTTCCTTTAAGTAGGAATGTATGTTTTCATTTATTTGACTCTCAAGTTCAACAAAATTCTCCTGTTATCACATAGATGTTTGAGGGAAGGCCAAAGCAAACAGTTTTAACAACTTCATTCTATGCATCTTCACATCTCTCTGTAGCTCCATTACTTCCTGGACTGACATTAAAGGCTCCATCAGAAATGCCAAAGTTTGCCAGACATTTCCCCATTCTTCCCTCGCCTTTATCAGTGCAGTAGAAAGATGTTGTTCTTCAAAAACAAAACCACAAGTCAACACAATGCTGTGTTTGCACAGCCTACAGACACATCATGTAGAATTTACACATTCAGGGGTATAAAGAATGCTTGGCACAGACACAGAGTTGTAATTGAGACCATCCCCAGGACTATTAAAGTGATCTAGAAATGACACATCACCCCCTTTTATTTGTAGCTGCCTGTTAGTTAATGTCTGCAAGTTAATGTTTGCATCGCTGCCCTTATTTCAGGGCAGATCCCCAGTTCAATGCATTTTTCTGGTA
Source organism: Ammospiza caudacuta (assembly GCF_027887145.1). Taxonomy (NCBI): domain Eukaryota; kingdom Metazoa; phylum Chordata; class Aves; order Passeriformes; family Passerellidae; genus Ammospiza; species Ammospiza caudacuta. Next base: position 77,689,323 of record NC_080596.1, read on the forward strand.
ATTACATTTTCAATTCTTTTTTTTAAGGGATAAATCTCATCCTAGTGAAGCTGTACCTGCCTTATCCATACCCAAATCTCTGGCTGTGTACAAAGATCCCTTCCATAATGTACTGGATGCCGTCCAAACCTGAGAAATTACTTCTATGTACTCACTCTCAAACATGTTGGAAATCTTGGAGAAGTGTAGTAAAGTGGTTCTTGTAACTGTTTTACTAAAGCAATAAAATCAACACAGTATTTTTACTATTTGTTTAGTAACAGGACTTGACAAATATAGAGCACTGTAACAGCAAACTAAAATACACTTATATTTTTATTGCTCCTGCTTCAAAAATAAGAAATAAAAGACACCACTCGTAAAATTGTTGTAATTAGACATAAGTTTTTTCATTTTTTGGATGTAATTCATATAACTGCTGCTACAAGTTAGACAGTTCATGAGGTAATATTTAAATTAAAAAAAAAAAAGCCCTGTACTAACAGAACCAGTTTGTTTTTAAGACCATTTTGCATTCCTGCACACTGGCAGCAGAAATGTATCTGTGGTTTCCATCTGGAAACTCCCGAGGATGAAGGAATCTGTCCTTTATGCATGATAAAATCTCGTGACACAGCAAAATATTGCTGCTGCAGTGTCCTCAAGGTGCACCCTTCAGAGAGTCCTGTGTGCTCACTCACCACTGCTGCAATAATCCATTAGGTAAAAATCATTTACATGCACAAAACCAGCTCAGCTGCTGAATCATGAAGTGTATAATAATCATGTGCTATAGCTTTTTAGCTTGATAATGCTATTATTTTTCTTTCAAATTTGCTCTGTAAATATGTTTCAATTATTCCTTAATACAGAGAGTTGCTTGAATAGGCAAATTATGAAACACTATGTAATAACACTGTTCTGTAATAACTCGTGGGGGTTTTATTAAACCATATATAGACTTTTCACCTTGCTGTAAAAGCAGCAGTGAGTTAAGCCTCAGCCAGGTGAGTGTTATCATCCTTCCACACACAGGGAAACAACTACAGGGAGAAACTGCTGCCACAAGGACTGTGAGCACAGCTGGCTGCTCCTTGTTCTGATCTCCTGCACCTTTAATCACACACCTCACCACCTGGAGGGAGCTGCTCACACGTCTGTTCCATGAATCAATCCCATGTTGTGCATTACTGCAACTACAGGGAGCTACTTTTTAATTTTTATATCCTATATATCTCTTTCTTTGAATACTTCAGCCGTACTGAGCTAAACAAAAAACCCCCTGAACATTGACTTGTAAAATTAATCTTTTTTACGACACTTACAGAATGGATATTTGAATTTGAGATTATTTCTTGTGCTGCCAGGGCTAATGGGGAGGTATGAGAAAGCACAGCAGCAGGTACCTGAGGCTGTGGACACTGAAGTGCTGGGTTATGGATGTCACTACAGTGGGCAGTGCAGCTCCAATTTCTGACTCCAGTAATGAGGCTGAAAGCCTCAAAGAGCTGAAGGACCCTCCAAAGTTCTGCTAATTTCAGGCAAGGAAGACAGAAGCCTTCCACAACCAATGGTGCAAGAAAAGCTTGCCATGGGCTCAGACCAAAGATTTATCTTACTAAATAGTGGATGTCTTGGTTTTTTCCCCCTGCTGCTAAGATTCAGGGAAAGAACAGTGAGAAAAAGAAGATGAAAAAGGGCAAGACTGTATTTCAGAATCTCTCCCTGCCACCAGCAATTTGCCATTCAAGAGCTCTATCAATCACAATTGTTTCAGCAAACCCAGTGGATTTTTCTTCCATGAACCTATTCACTCTTTCAGCCTTCCTGAAACTTCAGTAACCTAAAATATCCTGCAGTAGAGCTTCATAACTCACCTGATGTGTGGAGAAATGTTTCCTACACCTGCATGCAGCATGGTGCCCGCTGGTTATGGCTTTGAGAACAGAAACAGCCTTGCTAAGGTAACAGGAGAGGGGTTTTGGATTCCTGTGCAGGAAGCAGGACACCGTTCTCAATCCTAGGGCTGAAGAGAATATTTTAAGTGCTACACTTCCATTAAAGTAGGTCAAAATCTTCTTTATTCCCAGACAGGGACTTGATGTTCTGACTATCAATAGCATGGAGTGCAGTTCTGAGTCAGGTACCTTTCAAGCACAGCTCATTCAGACTTTTGCAAGGAGAAATGTGAGTGCTCCCCACTCCTGCTTGCCACCTGGATCCACACAGAGCCATGGGGAAGATCACAAACCTCAGGCAAGTCCTGGGCTGCCTCCTAAAGGCACCTGCTTTCAACTCCAGCAGCCCTCACCAACCTCCCAGGCGTGCCACTCACAGCTTGGCTCCCTGAGGAAGGCACCTTCACATCACACCAGCAAACTCAAAAATCCTGAGTGCGTGGCTTACTTGGTTAGGAGTTCTCATCTTCACACCCCACCAGCTGCCTGAATTCTTCTTTCCCTCATTTGACTGGTGCAGGCCACAACAGGCAGCCCAACAGTGTCAATGCTGGCTGCAGCTTCAAGACCAGGCATCAATATGCTGCCAGTGATTTATGATTTAATTATGATATCATGGACATCACTGAGCCCCTGAAACATGAGGTTAGAATGGTTTTTCCCTTATTATGAAATACAGTAAAATGAAAATTGGAACTAGAGGGAGATAAAGTAGCCAGAGAAAATGAGAGCTGAGGAGTTTCCCAACGACCTGATTCAGCTGACAGCTCCCCATGCTTATGTTTAGTTGCTACACAAAGCTTTTATGGTATTTTGCAGTTTGTTATCCAGCATAATAAAACTTCTGTAAATGCATTTTTTCCACATCACTTCTGAATTGACTGACACCAAATTCAGTGAATGACACCCTGGTTTACCACGCAATCTTTTCTCCCACTTTATTTTCAACCAGACAAATGTTTTTAGAGAAGACACTGTCATATTTCAAAAACATAGAACTGGGGAGGATTATAGCCAAGCTTCCCAGAAATTGAGTTCTGAAAACATCCCATCCAGCTTACTCTAAATGCTTCCATCAAATTTCCTGCCATTTAAAAAATATGCTAATCTCAAGCATTAATGGAACATCTTCAAATGGTGAGTGCATCTTAAAATAACCTTACCAACTGCTGAAACCTCAAGTCTAGATACATTTTTGTCTTAGCAGCAGCTATGCTGATTCTCTTCTTGCTGATAACATCATATGACCAATATTATTCTTAAATAAACCTAGAAAGAAAAAGCTTTAGTTTACCCTTACCTTCTATGGAGGCTACAGAAAACCTTTCAGCAAGTAAAGCAACCAAATCAGTGTGGCTCAGCTGAGCTAAATATTAAAAGATATTTCCTTGTACTTGACTAGGAACTCGACTGTTGTTGTGAACAATATCTTTTACAATAAAATTAGCACCACAGGTCACAAGAGATGATGGAGCAGGTGCAGCTGAACACTCAACCAATGCTTGAAGGTAACTGGTTCAAGGACCTGGTATTTTAGGTGTCATAAAAGAGAAAATATTGGCAACAGACCATTTCTTAAATGGTCATCAGTAGATGAATATCGGAGTGGGGTTTTTTTGAAATCAACTCCTTTTTTCCAGTTTACACTTTCTTACCAAGTTAGTTTTTATTTCCTCAACCCACAATACTTTAATGCTACTGAAAGGACATAATTTAATTGAAATGTAATTGATTGAAAAGGAAATATATCATTAATAGAAACCACAAAAAGCATTATGCATATATCAATGGGGAGAACAAGGTCATCTGGTTTTGGATGCACAATCATTAGGCATTACTGCCAGCCTACAGCTCAGATTGTACTCTGATGTCAAGGATATGATGATATCTTCAATGTGCTTCTATGTATAATTTTAGCTTTCCCTCCCTCCCCCTGCTCTGTCCTCCACAGCCAAGGAATGCTGCAGAGAATAACTTCTCCAGAACTTTACAGCTTTCAGTACAATTACTTCAAATATGAGGTCCCAACAGTTCTGCCAGAAAAACTTTGTTTGTATCAATTTGTAAACTCCTTTACATCAATTCAAATTTGTAAACCCCTTTCCATCAATAGCAAAGTAGCCCAGCTACATTAAGAATAAATTTATGGACTTTCTACAAATCATGAAAACTCTGCTTCTACTGTTTTTTGAAGTCTTTATTTAAAATGCAGTTTAAGGTTTGTAAAACCACTGGCATCTGTAAACCTGGCAGCCTAAGTCAGGGTCTGTCCCATGCCTCAGCTACACTTGAAAACTTAAAAAAATTTAGAAAGCCACCTCTACTGCAGAAGGAAGGGAGGAGTATTCAGGAGCCTTTTAAATTAACTGCAACTAATAAATCAACCTCCTTTTATGCTGGATGTAATGTAGTTCAATTGTAACACCAAATTAAAGAAAGATTTTCAACAGAAAATATATCTCTGTGCTCATGGAGAAATGCTGACGAGCCTTTAATTCCTGTACCTTGTGGCAGTTCTGGTCTATGGAATTGCTGCAAAGAGGCAAAGAATTCAGAGTCCAGCTTTGATAACACAACAAGCTCTGCCACACTGGCATCAAGAAGAAAAAGAGAGAGCAGATATTAACTGCATCCAGAGCAAGGAACTGCACAAGGGACACAGAAAGAATGCCACAACATGAGGCACATCAGAGGTCACAGCTACTCCAGACTGAGGGATCAGGAATGCCCTAACTACCTGTTTGAGCATGCTTTTTAAATTAAATACCTCATTTTTGGATACTAAATATTTCATTACATTTTTGAGTAATCTGTGTTGTGTATGTGAAGTCACATATACTCAAAAGGAGTTTTAAGAGATGCATGAAGTTATTAAAAATAAGTACTCCAAAATGTAATAGCGGTCTCTTGTATGTGCCAACTGGGCTCAATTAGACCAATTCTTAGTTCAAATCTTTCCTGTTAAATTGAACATTCATAATTGACTTCTATAGAGTGAGGCTAAGCTACTTTCTTTAACTTTGAACTCTATCTTCCTATCAGAAAAATGTCAAATGTTATCGATGCAAAAGGATTAACCTGCCTGTAAGTTAAAGCAAGTTTAAGCAAAGTTACCAGTCTGCCTTGTAAATCATTTTAAAAGCGAGCTTTTAAAACTGCAAAAAATGCAAAGTTTTTATCTAGAACAATCCAACAAACTTTATTCAGCAAATATGTTTTCCAACTAGGTGGAAATTTCCAGGAGCTACAAGTCAATCATGGCTCAGGAAAGACCACAGCTTGTGTCCAACAAGCCTTTGGCACCACCAGGGGAGCTGGCATGAAAACCCCATTGGTATTTCTTTCAAAAAGGAAGAATCCACAATTTCCAGGCAGGGCAGGAGTGTTTTTCATGAGTGGTCCCTTAGTAAACTGGTAAATAATTTTAAGTTATGTGGAGAGCTATAATTTTTAGGAACATATTTGCAGGTGCTTCCATTCATAAAAGACTAATGCAAATAAAATCAAAGTGAATGGAGCAGAGTTGAACATTAAATTTAAAAATTAACATTTAATGCTAATGAATTTCAGTGGAAATCCACTTGTGTATAACCAAGCAAAAAAAAAAAAAAAAGTATCACAAAGCATAATTTAGGAAACATCAGAAAACCAGGAATGAAACAAAAATTATTTCATTCCAAGAGAAGCAGAAAAACAAAGAAAATGAGACTCAGAATTGCAGGGGAAAAGGCAGCTAAAACCACATCTGACTGCAAGACCACACACATCAGATGCACCAGTGCCTTTCTGGAGCTGCTGGAAATTTCCTTCACCAACTATTTCAGGATACAGTCCTGTTATTGATTACTGTAATCACAAGGAACCTATAAAATAACCACTGATTTATGGTTAACACAGATAAAAGGAAGCACTAAAAAACTAAAAAATTCTTCACTGGATGTTTGCAGCTCTGGAATGAACTTCCTTTCACTTCCCTCCATTGACATCTTGGATGGGGGCAAAACTCATCCAATCATCTCACATTTTGAGAAGTTTCAAAGACTGACACAAAAATTAAACAGGAAAGGATTTGGTAAACTTTAAGATTATATTAACAAACATTTCAGAATTCTAATGAAGGATTAGGTACCAAGGAAAGTTCAAACCAAGTTAGCGTCCCTTTCAAAAACATCACAATTTAATTTTATTCAGATACAGCTAAAAGATAAGGGAAGAAGGAAGAAAACATGGTCCGGAGGTATGACACACTGCTCTTAGAAATATTTATTTTAGGGCAAGTTTCTTATGAGACCAGAGGGGAGGTGTCAAGGACATGAACAGCCCAGTGATGGGGGCACTCACCTCAAAGAGAAGGACAGTCCCTAGTTTTAAATCTCCTTCCAAAACCTACACACACACAAGCACTGGGAACAGAGAAGCTTTCATTTCCCTTTCTGAGTCACTACTGAGCTTAGGTATCCCTTTTTTTTCCCCTGACACAATGAGTTGAGCTTGCATTACACAGACAGCAGCAAACAACACAGAAAGGGTAACAAACCTCTTCAAAAAAGCAATCAGCTTTGGATTGGTGATAACCTGGAACAGAAAGTTTCCCTGATCCTGGGAACACAACTTCAGCTATTGAGGAGCCACTGTTGGGAGCAGTGCTTGGAGAATCAACTTCAAGGGGGGGAACAGGATTTGGGTCTGGTGATGGACATCTCTCCCTAGGCCAAGGAGTAGTGAGGTGGCATTTCTTATTTCTGTCTGCAATTGCTAAGCACCTTTCAGACAGATTTTCAAAGGAAGCCAGGCTCACCTAATTGTGCCTGTCCATCTACCCACTGGGCTCTCCATAATTAAATCTTTAACTCGCCAGCAAATTTCAGCCAAAAGCTGCCAGTAGTCAAGGAGAATGAGAAAAAGGGCAGCAGATGAGAAGGCAGACACAAATTAGAGGCCGTGCCCTGTGAAAGGCTCCAGAAGGACATCAGCAGTAATCCCTTCTTCCACGACACCTGCCAGTCTCCAGACACGGCCTCATCAGCACACAGGCAGCTGGGAGAGGTGCTGGGACCTGCTCTGCACACCAATTTCTGCAGCAAGCACCTCCTTCTGTGCCTCCCCCCTTCTGCAGAGCAGGCTGCAGCTGCCTGCGAGCACAGGAGGCTTCTGCTGGCTCCACATCTGCCTCCAAAAAGCTCCTTCGGTTTGGGGATCCTGCCTTGTCTTTGTTTGAGGACCCTGCATTTGTCACAAAACGCACACCAAACCGCTCAAATCTGCAAGAGGAAAGAAGATTCAGAAGGTCAGGACTTGGAGCAACCTGGTCTCATGGCAGGGGTCCCTGCCCATGGCAGAGGGGCTGGGATGAGAGGATCACTGGGGTCCCTTCCAAGCCATCCTGGGATTCTGTGATCTTTAAAGCGTGTAGTGTACTTGAATTTCATCCATGAAGCACAAAGGGATTTCGAGGTGCTGATGATTTTGGATGGGTTTTGAAGTAGTGAGAAACCTGCCTTTCCTGTAACTCCTAACTTTGGGTGTCTCCATCCCTTTGCAGATCTGGACTGAGCATGTTGCTAGGCTGCCAACAACTGCCAGGCAACAAATCACAGCACACACATTGAGGCCACGCTTATAATGCAATATATTGAGCATGTTTTATTGTTAAGAAATCAATAATCTGCATTGCCATAATAAAACGTAAAATGTGATTATGTTTTTCCCAGGGGGTAGAAAAAATAAGAATAAAAAAATCTGTACATCATTTTTATTGCCTTTCCAAAGTAAAACTTATACATTCATTCTTCAATCTGTTATAAAATCAAATTAATTTCCACTATTAATGAACGAAACCTCTCTCATTGCACATGTAATCAAGAGTGATACTACTTCTTTCTGAGCTCCTTTTATTCATTGCCCCACCAAATTATTAAAACAAAGCAGTTACTATGGCAACTAATTCATTCTCTGCATTATTATATTGTTTCTAAACATCACTGTCGACTCATTCTGACTTACATGCCCTAAATTCCAGTGTGAAATTCTAAACTTCTGTCTTGTTTGTCAGCAAAGCCCTTTACAATCTATGCATTCATGCAGATAAGGACAGCTAGAGCGCAGCTGCTTTTGTTCACTGCAAGAAGCAGTAACTGTTCCTGAATGATTTGAGTTTGATAAATTGCTGATGCCTGCACGGAAGGGAAGGGCAGCACTCGGGGAACAAGCACGGCAGTCTGTGGGGCACTGCACACACGGGCAAACATGACCATCTGCAGGTTAGCTAAACTCACAGCAGCCACCAGAAATGACTGGCAGATGTTGTGGAAATTGGGCAACACCTGCCTAAGTGGTATTTGATACCCAGGAAAAAACCACACGCCTGTGACTGATGCAATCTTCAAGACAGAAAGGAACAGCAGGGAACAAGAAATGGTGATAAAATTGCCTGGGAAAAAGTTTTCTTAGCACTTAATAAAACTATTTCTTCTAATGTGCACTCCTTGACAAAAAGAGGCATTTATCGTGTATTTAATTAAAACTTATAATTATTCTTGATTACCTATTAGCAGGAGTCATAGTCTAATTGTGTTTGAGTGTCATTATCTAGCACACAAGGAAACTTTCTGACAAATACAGGTAGGATCAAAAGAATAAAGAGCCTTTACTCTTCATCATTTGCTCTCCTACTGCCATTGCCTGTAATTTTTGTGTCTTTTTTTGCTGTGTCTCCAGTTAATTGGCACAATGAAAGGTTTGAAAATTCAGTGCATGGGAGGATACTTTGAAAAATAAGCATCAGGGGAAAGAGAAACATGAATAATTTTTAACAGCTAATTTCTGGCTTTAAAAAAACATCCCAAATACATCTGCTCAAAGTCACAAGCAATTTAAATTTAGTTCTCATAGGAAAGGGTGGAAGAAGGAACCTTTTTATTTAGGTATCTGAGCAGGGCCACAAACCACTGCAGAGTTCTGCATCTCCAGCGGTACCAAAGGCTGTGTTCTCACCCGCAGCAAGTGCCAGGCATTTTCACAATTAGCAAAGCCTCATGTTTTAAAGGGATTCCAAGAGTATTACAACAGCCTGCTGCTATTTCTGTCCCAGAACATCTCTGACTGTTTTCTGTCACAGAAAGAGAAGAGGCAGAGGCAGCTTTTCTTCTCCCTGACCTGGTACCTGACTTCAGAAGAGCTGCAAGACAAAACACAGATTTCCTAACTGCAAATGACCTGTCCTTCTCTGCTGGGCACTCCCTGCATCAATCCCATCCCTCCTGTCCAAGGAGAGGCCCCCTCCGATTCAGCACTGACCTCCTGCACTGAGGACACGAGGCTGTGTGCCCTGTGCAGAAGCCTCCAGCACCAAAAGACTGTCTCCACTTTTATTTTCTTGTTTCCACTTGCATAATAGCACCCCCATCCTGACTGCACTAAGGGAGGAAACAAAATAAAATCCTTTTTTGCATCTCAGACTGCACTTCCCTGAGGATGGGAACTGCCTCTGTGAAGCTGAACATGACTGCTTTAATTAGATGAATATGTAAATTTTTCAGTATGTTTACCTAGACACTTAATCTTTGTACAGTTCGGTTTTCCAGAGCACAGTGCAAAGCAGCATCAGAGCATCTTCCCTGACCCCAGGCAGAAATAAGAACATACCACCATCAAGTACTTAAGACTTCTAAAGCTTCTAAAATTTTTACCAGCCACGCATCTGCACTGTATAAAAGCTAAATATCTAGCCTGAAAATATTTTTATTAATAGAAGAATAGGAGGAATAAATTCTCAGGAGATTATTCAGGAATTAGAGGATGAGGTGTGGTTATGTACTGGATTCTGACTCAAGTATCTGATACTACAAATACAATTAATACAACCCTGTAAAACCAGTGTCATGCTGTATTATTTTCTGTATTTAACACTGTGTTTGACACTAGCATTCAGGGAAACTATTTTGACTTCACTGCAGTGCCGAGATGCAACTTTCTGGATGGATCACAGCTGAACACAGCTGCTGTCGTAACCAAGTGTATTTTAAGTGTATTTTATTCAATATACCAGTCAGAATGCGACAACACAGATAAAATGCATGATGCTGGACACCACAAAATGGCAGTTTTTCTTTACAGCATTCATAACTTAAATCAGTGACATGAACATTTCAGCAAAACTTAAAAATCTCCGATTCTTTTCTCCATAGATTTTCCCGCCACAGATTTTCTTACTGAAGCAATGATTTCCATTAGCAGCTACTGTTTAGTATCACTTAGAGCAAAAGGGGCTTCTAAGGCAATTCCCTTTCCATACCTTGCAATACCTCTGCAATACTGTAATACTTAAGTAGATGCAAATCCAAAGCCTGTGTAGGTGAAGACTGAGATGCAGGTTGCTGCAGGAAGCCAAAGGAAAGCTAAAAACCACTTTGCACTGTAAATACTGATATAAAAAACAAAGCCAAAAACCAAACACAAGCCTGTGCATAAGCATTTCAACTCTAATTCTAATGAGATAAAGGATGCTTTTGCAGTAGGGTAAACATAACCCAAATATACAGATCATTTTCTTTGGAAAGAGGCAAAAAATCTTGTTGTGTTGAGATTCCTGGTAGCACCATTTGTTATTTTATTATTTTAAAGTCAACTTGTCTTAGTCCTTAGAATATGCTCCCTGTTCTTTGAAGGCAACTTTTATCTAATTCTCTGTATTACCACATGTTCAAAAATGCTTTCAAAGTTTTTACAAGCAATACACAGAAAAATAGTATTGTATGGTTAAAACATGCTTGTATGCAATGCACCAAAGAATGCATTTTTATGTTAAAACACTTGTAGCTGAAAGTAAACTGGTTTACTTATAGAATATTCTTCTATAGGTTTTTCATAGAAAACTCTGCTTGCTTAAACACTTTCATTTGCTACACTTGAAAGGTTTGATGGCTGTTCCTGCAGAAAGATTTTGTAGCTTTAACTATCTAATTCCTAATTTAATTTATACTGGATTGCTACAGAGGAAAGGAATTTACTCCAGTTCAAATGCTTATGTATTTGCTGAAGGCACTTAAGGTTAGAAAATCACATTTTTGCAAAGGTTAATTGGTACTTTTATAAAGGAGCTACTTTGACTTAGGAAACAAATGATAAAATATTAGGAATCTTTTAGCTCCCTCTGCTGCCCTAATCCTTCACTAAGCCACCTTCTGAGGTCTGTCCAAGACACCAGGAAATGAGGCAGCCCATTAATCCCTTTTTAAGAAACATTTGGCATATTAAGTGTGCCCAGTACAAATATCAGTACACAGGAACTCTATAAAGTACTGTTTGATTTACCATTGCCTGTGCATTTTATGATTTCCTGTCTTTCTCCACTATCTCTACAAATGAAACAATGAAGAACATGTTCAAATTTGCATGTTAAGAAAACTGAAGCTCTTGTTGTCCAAAGAACTTGACATCTGCAATTCCCACTTACACAAAGAGCAAAGGGCACCCCCTGCCTGGAAACAACATTTATTCCTCCTTCCTCTTATTTACAAATCAACTCACATGGTACAGACCAAGTTCAGTAAAAGTGCTTTTTGAAATTCAGGGAAAGCCCTGACCAAGCCATCTTCTCATTAATTGAAGAAAACTCAACTGCCCCTGCAAGGGGCCAAATCCCAGTTTACACAAACCAGATAAGATCCACCAATGGTCATGAAGAAACATTTGGTATTTCTCAACCTGGTACTTCCCACTAGTGAAAAAGCCAAGCTAGTACACACACAAGCAAAAGAAATCAGGAAAGTGAATACATTTTTCTTTTAATTAAGTCACTCTTTATTACAAGACTTCTCTATCAATTCAAATTCAAATTCAATTCATATCTGATTTTTTTCCCTTTGCATTCCTCCTGGAACCATCAACATATTCCACATGTACTACAAACTGAAGACTGATCTTATTAAATCTCAAGCAGCAAAAAGAAGCTCTAAAAACACAGATGTTTCCTTATAAAGAAAGAAAGCCCAGGCCATATCCTTGAAAAGAAACTATTCATTTATCATGCACTTTTACTGTCCTTCAAAGTGCATCACTAATCAAGCCTTCCCAAAGAAAGGCTGCCCTTCATAAAAGCAAAGACGAGAGATTTTATCTGAAATTTCAGAAATTCATCCCATCAATATGCACTTTCTTTTCCAATTTATCATCCTGGCCAACTCTTCTTTTCTAAGGTAATAAAGCATCACTGTTAAAATAGCTAAAACTCATTGCAACTTTTCTTCTGGGCACTTTTAAAAAGATGAAGCAACATGAATATATAAAGAATAACATTAACACTAGTGCTGCAAAAAAAAAAGGAAATGATTGAGCATTCTGAGTGCTAAGATGCTTTTTGCTTTATCAACAACAGAAGAAAAAAAACAAAACAAAAAGCCAAAAAAAATCCACACCTGTCTGGGGACAGACAGGGTCTTCCCAGACTTGTACCTGGCACATGTTGCTGTCTGTGCTGTGTAAATATCACACGAGGTGCTCTGGGAAGAAATTACCTAATTGGGAAAGTCCTCTGAATTTTCCAGTAACATTTCCAGCATTGTGCTGTACTTTCATCCCTAATACCTGTGCAAACAAGCAGGAAGAAATGAGAGAAGCCCCTTTCCTCCTCCACCAGTGTTCCCTAAAGCTTGGAAAGCCACCAAAAGCAGTGTATAATAAATATATAGTGCTGAGGCAGCCAAAATAATGTACTTAAAAATAATTCACAGTGTTGAGCAAACCCCTTGACAGACAATTCAGCCATTCCCCCTGCCTGCACCACCTTCTGTTCCTTCATCCATCAGCACCCAGCAAATGCAGGAGGGGTCAGACAGCCCAAGGGAACTGCCAAGCAATGGTCAGTAAAACATACACCAATTTCATTAAGGATTTCTAGAATATAAGCAAATAAACAGCATTGTTTACAGTTTGTTACAATATAAAGCACAATAATACCTTAATTAGAGATAACAACTTTTCAAAATGCCAAAAACATTTTGAATTTTTCAAATTACTCACAAAATGAACACATTTTATTTTTGCACTGTGACACTTCCAACTGTTCTGCCAAATGTATACTTCTGTAATTATGCTTTGCAATCACCAGCATCACCGGAGAGGGGGACAAAGAACAATATAATCAGTAACTAATTAATCCTTCACATGTCGTGGTACCATTCATCTCCAAGGGAAGAATCCTAAATGTTATTTTACAAATTGAGAAGTGAGTTTAATATTAGCATCTCAGAGTGCCTCAAATCATGTCCTGATGCAACAGCACAATTCACAGTTAGTGGTGGAAGTTAGAAACCAGAATTTAATACCTGGATTTTTTAAGGGACAGCCTTCAATGGCAGAACATTGAAATGTGCTCAAAAAATATGATTGCAAACAGCTTTGGGACTAGAAGCAAATATTCAATTCTATATATAAGAAATCATCAAAGGGAATCATGGGTACCTCAGAGACAAAATCATTTACTGAGCTCCATTAAGCTTTGTTATATTCAAGAATTCATGAAAAAATATGTAGTTAGTAGTAGTTAGCAAGTTATTGCAGCCCATTTTTAAGTGAATTTGCAATAGAAATAAAGTGCATCTTTAAAATATTCTCTTCTAAGAGAAAGTTCCAGAGAAGAAAGCAATGCACAGACTGATGGACAGAAAAGCTGACCAAGAAGATAAACCACCTTTAATAGTTCTACAGCTCACTACATTCCCTAAGCTTTGTAAAACATCACAGATATTTCTAATATAAAATATTTAGGTTGTGTCATGAAAAGCACATATATCAGAGAACAATTCTGCATAATTAATTTTTAAATCTGAGCAGTACCATATGTAGAAAAAAAGCCATTATAAAACAAACCAACCCCCTAGTTTTTATCCCTTTTTACATTCTTTGAAATCATCATCAGGGAAATGTGTTTACAAGCCTCAAAGAACATTTGAACACACAGACACACAGGAGCAGAACACAGTTCCAACACTTGGGGGCCAAACTGGGTTCCCACAGCTGTAAAATGTCAGGCATGTTTCCATACCTGTTGTTTTACCCCATGTTTCCATACCTGATGTTTTACCCCATGTTTCCTTACCTGTTGTTTTACCCCATGTTTCCATACCTGATGTTTCACCCCATGTTTCCATACCTGATGTTTCACCCCATGTTTCCTTACCTGTTGTTTTACCCATGTTTCCACACCTGATGTTTTACCCCATGTTTCCATACCTGTTGTTTTACCCCATGTTTCCATACCTGATGTTTTACCCCATGTTTCCATACCTGATGTTTTACCCCATGTTTCCATACCTGATGTTTCACCCCATGTTTCCATACCTGATGTTTTACCCCATGTTTCCACACCTGATGTTTTACCCCATGTTTCCATACCTGATGTTTTACCCCATGTTTCCATACCTGATGTTTTACCCCATGTTTCCACACCTGATGTTTTAACCCATGTTTCCACACCTGATGTTTTACCCCATGTTTCCACACCTGATGTTTTACCCCATGTTTCCATACCTGATGTTTCACCCCATGTTTCCACACCTGATGTTTTACCCCATGTTTCCATACCTGATGTTTTACCCCATGTTTCCATACCTGATGTTTTACCCCATGTTTCCATACCTGATGTTTTACCCCATGTTTCCACACCTGATGTTTTACCCCATGTTTCCATACCTGATGTTTCACCCCATGTTTCCACACCTGATGTTTTACCCCATGTTTCCATACCTGATGTTTTACCCCATGTTTCCATACCTGATGTTTTACCCCATGTTTCCATACCTGATGTTTTAACCCATGTTTCCATACCTGATGTTTCACCCCATGTTTCCACACCTGATGTTTCACCCCATGTTTCCATACCTGATGTTTTACCCCCTCTCCTCCTGATCATTTTCTGCCTGGCCTTCCCACTCTATTTTCCCAACCTGGCTGTTTGGTAAATGGGATTAAGGAAGCAGAGAGGTGGCTAAAAACCCCTTTTTTTCCTACATCACTTTTCAAGGGATCAATTCCCTCCATGGCATGGCCAAGCAGATTTGACCATAGGATGGATGCAGTGAATTGTGCAGGGCAGGGAAAACAAGCCAGACAAAAGAGCATCACTGGATGTGGGCACAAAGCCTGGGGGAAGCCACTGCTGTTTCAGTCCCAGTGGCTGCTGCTCTGTCACCTCTGTCCCTGGCAATGCTCCTTTCCACATCATCACACACTTTTGGCCTCTCAGGTTGTTCTGTTGCTCAACAGAATCAGCCCATTAGGAGGCTGAGATTGCACTGAGTGGGCTTTAGCTGCTCTAACTGCTGGCTGCCATCAAAAGGGACAGGTTTGTCATTCTTCTTCACACCTTGCTGATTCAGCTGACTAACACAGGCCAAAAGAAATAAAAACTAATATTCTCCATTTTTATTTGAAGAGTTGGATACAGAAACTGTAGGATGGGGAACTGAGACGGGGAGCAGAGAAGAGGAGCATGCACACTCCTAGGTCAGTTCCAGCTGATCTAACAGCAGAGATGCACAGAAAGTGGGGCAGCCTTCCCAATTTCATCATCCTCTGCAGCCAGCTCCCCATTTCTCCGAGCAGGGATCAGTCTCTGGTGAGCAGGCTCTGCCCACCTGGCCAAGCAGTCTATGTGGGAAGCACTAACAGCCTGGACCTGGTAACCATGGCTGGGCTTGGCCAGTTTTGGAAGACTGACAAGGAGATTGACCACCCAAACCAAATGTGGAGCTGCACCCTTTGATATCTGGATGAAATGTCCATTTCTCTGGCTGTGTTAGACTAAACAGCCCCAGCAACCCCACTGAGCTTTTCCAGCTGCCCCTTCCAGGCAACTGCTCTGTCAGCTGAGCAGTGACCTGGACTGAGGAATTTACCTATGGAAAATATGCCAAGGAAAAGTTTTAGTACAAATCAACTTCTCAGTATAGCTCTTGGTAGAGTCACACTCACACTGGCACAAAGAAAGGGTAAAAATCCATTGCCAGGGACTCCTCACACAACACAGCTGCTGGGAAAGGGTCTCAAGACCAATATGTGGAGGAGGCAAAGGTTTCACCCCCAGTTCACATCCTTAGCCATGATGCAGAGACCATGTGCCCACCAGTCTGTACTCAGTCTCTCATTGTGTCAAAAAAAAATTAACTATTCCCTTGCCTTTTAGTGAGAAATTAACATTTTAATATAAAAATTCATTCAGTCCAGACCATTCATTAAAAACAGTACAACTTATTCTACAACCTGCTTTCATACCAGCTCTAAAAGCCCTTTTGGAAAAAAGAGCAAGAATATGCAATTTGTCATTTGTGACCTGAGGTAAAATGAGAGATCCAAATGATTACAAGTCCTTCCACTAGAATTCACACTATTTTTATTAATACTCATTTAACATTTGGGTGTCTCCTGCAATTTTTGTTTTGTTTTCATCTGACTTTTTACTTCCTTTCAAGGACCAGATACAAGCTGTTAAATCACCCTACATGAGGCAAGCCTGTAGAGAGAGACTCCTGAGAGCACTATGTGGTCATCTTGCCCTTTTGAAATTGTTGTTTTATATTTTTGTTGTTTTATATTTTAAGTTTTACAGTGTTTGGGTAGAATGTTGTAAAATGCTAAGATGAAAGTCAACTCAACTCTAGAATAGGTCACAGACTAGTTTCTCTTATTTGTCTGGATCAGTTTCCACCCAAAAACCAGTATTTGTGCACATTCAATATTACCTCAACAGCAACTACAACTCAGTTACAAATACACAGAATGACCCAGAGCAAATATCAGTATTCCACAAAACTAACACAGTTAACATTAGAAATTGAAATGTCCAACCTTCAAATATGCGATCCAGACGTTGCCGCTTCACTTTGTGTTTGTCCATGAGAGACACAAAAGTGGAAGCTCAAAGAACGTCCCCACACAGCTTGGAGATGCTCTTCTCACACCAGGCAGAAATGCTCAGTCTTTTATAAGCTGTGAACAGAAAGATAAACTTTAAAATACATCATTTCTGGCACCTTTGTCCACTTGATCTGGAGATGATCTGTATGTAATTCAAAGAATTAAAAATCTTCACAAAGTTCTTAAATCATATTAGGTAAACTAGTATTTATTTCACAGCTGTGAAATAAATATCAGTTTACCTAATATGATTTAAGTCGAGTTGTGCCCTGTCAAAAGCACAGGGCACAACTCGGACCAAGCAGTGTGGAAATGTTCCAGGACAGCTGCTGTTCTCTGCCTTTTCACTTCAAATACTTTTCTGCCCTTCCAATGAGCATACCACCAACAAATGCAGGCACCTTAGGCAGGCACATGTTTTTATTCCTATAAATTGACAGAAACCTGTTCACCCGAGATGAAACTGGAAAGCCACAACTTTGCATCACAAAGCTCACAGTGAGAGAAAATACTTCTTTCACTGCTAACATCCAGGCTCTTGATGGCAATGAAATCCAGAGTTTCAGCCTGGAAGCTGAAGGAAGCCAAGTCAAGGGGCAGAGACACATCCTGGTGGCGAGGGAACGCCAACATCTCTATCAAGCCAATGGCACTTGGAGCAGTTTCTGCACGACTAGGCACAGCTCCTTGGCAGCAGACCCAGGCAGGCACTTTCAGATTCTGTGCAGCTGGGCAAGGCAGCAGAAGGGCAGTGCAACAAGCAGGCTGCGTTTGAAGCCAAAGCACTGAGAAGTGGGAAGGGGGGATGGGGACAGAGGAGGAAAAATCCCTCAATGAGAACCTAATTATAGCAGGAGAATGTAAAATGCAGGTGAGCAAGGGGATGTGGCAAAACTGTGGATACAGATGCTCTAAAAAGCATCATCAGAGCACCACTTTTATTCACCTTTCAATATCTGAGTAGACTTCGAGAAACAAACACAGAGCACGCTGGAGTACAAGCACTGCGCACACTAAAATGAGCCAAACACTCCACCCCCCTGATTCTCTGTATTCCTGCCCAGCAGTTTCCAACATCAGTGCATAGGATTAGATGGCCTGACAAGTGACTGAACCTAGAAATCTGCTTGTTACTTTCTAGAGGCTGAACTGCACTAAAACCAAACATAGGCACATTTCATTAACATATCATCAAGATTCATGAATTGCAAGTGAAATTATAAAGAAAAATATTTTGAGTATCAATAACTGCACATTTGTATTTGTACTATCTTTACCAGTGCATTTGTACTTTTAATAAAGTTCCTTCTTTGTGTTTGGGGTTTTTATTAAATTTAAAATTGAGTTAGTGTGCAACATTCATCATGCTTTTAACTCTTTATTTGCCTCATTGTCCTCTTCACTTTCCCCCCACACCTGTTTATCCTCAAATTCAAGATTCATCTGCTGTTTTGCACAGATTCCAGTTGAATATAACATCCCATCATGAAAGGGAGAAGAAAAATTGATGAGGAATGCAGAATGCCACTTTTTTACTTTTTAAAAAACAAAGACTGTTGCATTTTAGAAATTCACTTTTACATTTCTCAACATTGGCATTCTTCTAAAATACAGTGTTCTTTAATACTAAATGCGGTTGTGTTATAAGACTGCACAAGCATTACATCAAATCTAACATGGATTTTATAATCTTATAAGCCAACTATGTAAGTACAGAACTATATAACCAGCCTTGGCTTAAGCCAACACCCCAAACCTGTGCACAGGATCAGCCTTAAACTAGTCTTTAATTTATTTGCTTATCATTTCTGTTTTATAATCTGCTTCCTTCAATTAGAAAGATGATAGCATAAAAAGATCATAACATAGAAAGGCATAGAAACATAGAAAGATGTAAAGCATAAAACCAAAACCAGAATATAATGAACATTTTAAACACTAATCTTACTTTAAATTTGTATAGCTTATTTAATTTCCCATCTTGTAGAAACATACAGGCCTGCTGGCCTCCCTGTGCTGTGTTTTTTATTCATTCAGCAAAAGATTTTCCCACTGTAGTCACTGCATCCAAAGCTGGATGACAGCTGTGAAGAACAGACCATCTGTAACTATTGACCTACCACTGAAAGTGTCACCAGATGTTTTCTATCTGTCTTCGGGAGCTTCAAAGTCTGCCATATAAATCAAGTAATTTTTTTTGCTTTCAAGCATTGTTTTAACATTATTTTATTGATAGTAAGTTGTCATAAGTTTAAAAAATATTTGAGCAAAAAATAAATTAACATGTTAACACCATTCTAAGTTGAACCCTCACACAGTTTTATTACACATCATGTTCCAACAGAAAGAGCAGATGATGATGTGGGAAATGCTTCCCAGCAAAACAAAAGCCTTGGAATTGTGGAAGTGTTAGTTACTGCAATTGCTAAACCACAACATGAATAATTGTACTTGAGAAATTCACTAAAAATACACACACAGTGCCTGATGATCTAAAAACCTGAACACCAAATAGTATTTAAGACCAAACGTCTGTAGTTCAATATTTTAAGATTAAGTGAGAATCCAAGGGATTTAAGAGCATATTGTGCTTATCATATACGTCAAGTAGTATCTACAAAGCCATCTGAGATACCATCAATGCACAGAGCCCTTTTGAGCAGTACACATTTTAGATCAAAACACACACTGTTGCAAACAATATTAGAGTTTTTCTTTCAGTTAATCAGATTCTTTCAGTGTATTTTTCAAGAGAATAAGTCTTGGGGTATTGCTGGAGCATTTAGCTTTCTTAAGAAAGGGAAAGCTTTACTTTGAGACTTCAAGATAAAAGGAAAAGTGATTCTCCACCATATTTCCAGCAGAGAGGGCAAATCCTACAGGCTAAAGCAGAAAAGATAAACAAGTAAGTCAACTTGGAATTCACTTTCCAAAACAGATAATACTGGTAATGAATGAGGAATAAACATTAGCTGTCAATGAGAAGATCTGAAGGAAGGCCCATTCCAAAACCATTATTTCTCCAGAGTAAAAGGATAAAAAGGAAGCAAACTAAGAATTTTTTTTTTAAGAAGGCAAAACAGTAGGCTAATTATACACACCCTTTGTACGTGTGGGGTGTGACAAATTCCACAAGGAGGACTCCCCTCAAACCCAAAATGCTGCATCATGCAGTGTTGGACCATTCCCTTTGCATCAGTCTAACGGGGGAGGTTGGCATGCACCAGTTTCATCTAGGTCTGAACAGAAAAAGTGCATCACCTGTGATGAGTTACCTCACTCTGAGAGGGATGCAGTGTCACTGTCACAATTTCTGAAAAATCCCTTCGCCAGGATTTCTCTCCTGGGAAGCTGGGAAGCCTCAGAGGAAAAGGAAAACAATATTATCTCATTTGCTTCTCCTGTGTTTTGCTGCTTTGGAATGTGGTTGGAGATTGTTATCCTACAGGTGATTCTTTGATTGGTTTCATGTGAATTGTTTTTCCTCAATGACCAATCACAGCCCAGCTGTGTCGGGGCTCTGGAGAGGGTCACGAGCTTTCATTCTCATTCTTTGTAACCTTCTGTCTGTAACCTTTCTCTATTCTTTAGTATACTTTTACTATAGCATTCTTTAATATATTATAAGTACATAAAATAATAAATTAGCCTTCTAAGAACATGGAGTCAGATTCTCAATTCCTCCTTTGTCCTGGGTACCCAACAAGTCCCACAATCCAGAGAATAAACTCTCCTGAGCACAGACTTCCACCCACAGGACACAAACTGCAGAAGGCTGATTTCTACCTTTGCCCCACTGTCAGCTGCAGGCATAGATTCGTAGGCCACCCCAAACCACAAGATGAAGCATAAGAAATCAAATTCACAGAACAGAGTGACAGGTTATTAGAGGATAAGGCCATGAAGATCTGTGTTACCCCTGGGAATCTCAGCCTTCATTAACTCAGCCATTCTAGCTTCCACTCCTTTGTCTGAAGCTACACTGAATTCTTCAAATATTTCTTCTTTCAACTAACAACGATCAAAAAGTATAGTGTAAGGCTATCAAAATAAACTGTAAGTTTACTTTCCAAATTCCAAGTGCCATCAGTTCTGATGATCAAAATTTTGATAAATTTCCAAGGCAAGTCAGACTAATGCTTTACTTCTTCCTTCCCACCCAAACTGACAACATCTCTATTTTCCATCACACCTCACAAGCCTTGAAGTGCCATTCTGCACAGCCCTGGAAGCAATAAATAAATATAATCATAGTGGTTTTCCTCATGTTAGAAATACTTTAATTTCCCTAAATAATTATACATTTTGTTTTGCAGTAACTGTTTATTTCAATTAGTAAACAGACCATTTAGTCCAACCCTCCTGCCATGGGCAGAGACAACTTCCACTAGAGCAGGTTGCTCAAACCCCATCCAGCATGGCCTTGAACACTTCCAATGAGGAAGTCTCCACACTTATCTAGGCAATTGTTCCAATGTCTCATCATCTTCACTATAAAATCTTTATATTGATGTCAAGCATACCTCAACATCATTACTAAGAAATAGAAATGTATCTAAATTTCAAAATATTTCTGTGGTACAAAACAAAATATTTTGTGTTTGGCAAAAAAGAAGGATCTAATAGTGTTGATCAAGAGATAAAAGTAAAATGACATAAGAATGCTAAGAGAATTTTCTTTTATTTGAACATTAACTTAAAGATGTATTTACTCAGTAAAGATGTATTTACTCAACTTTCTGAGGCTTTGGGCTCTAATTCTGTGAAAAATGAAAAATAAAGTTTATGATGTAAGAAAGAAACAATCTGCTTTAAAAAGCTCTACAATTTGTAGCTGAACCCTTCTAATGTCAGTAGCAGCAGTATCAGTTCTGTATAAAACAGAAATTTTGGACCAGAGGACTGGTGTTTCATAATGAAACAGGTAATGCTTACATCTCAAAATTATACAGTGTACTACACCTAAGCATGGACTATAACAAAGAGAAGTATCTGAACGGTTTTTTTCTTTCTATATTCCATTTATAAAAGTATTATTTAGTACTTATCCATTGGTGTCTGAAAAGTTTCCCATTAAAGATATGGAGGAACCTCAAATAGGAGGATGAGTAAAAGAGGACAAAGACTTTTGTTTGGGTATTTCTTCAAATTGCAGCAGGGACTGCTACAACAACACTGGAACATCCTCTTTGCAAGTTCTGCAGGACAGATTTTGTCCTCACATCCTTTCCTGAAGATCCTGTGACTTACACTGAAAACTTCTGCAGTATGAAACCATCACATTACTATCACTGTGCTCAAAAATATTCCTGCAAAGATTTAAGTTACACTTAAAAATAAGTGTGGCACATTGAGCAGAACAAAAAGAGATTAATTGCCAGAAGAAAAAGTATATGTCAGCCTTTTTGTGCACAAATTGAAGTTATTCCATCTTGTCTTATGAAACCTAATAGTGAATTAAGAAGGAAATATATAATTATATTTGCCTGTCAGACAATTTATCTTGCCATTAAGTATGGATAAGCCACTTTGCCTTACCATTAGATGTCAGTACAGTCTAAGAGAAATTGTACAGGGAGCTTCAAGATCAATAAATTAATCACAAAAATGAAGCCGTTACCGAATTAGACACCAAAACACAAATTAGCTACTCAGAAAAGGACTGAAACCCCAAACATTCTAATGACATTACCTACATCTAAGGTGAATCTGTCTCAGAAAGATGGAGGAGTAGAAAGAGTGCCTGAAGAGGCAGTAAGCATGGTCCAGAGCATGAAATAGCTTGCTGACAAACTCCCCCAGCCTGAAGACAGTATGACTGGGTAGAATACCACAAAGATATGTAAAATACACTCCATGTCTTAACTCAGTGTCTGGGGAGCACACAGTGAAATAGCAAGGCAGAATATTAAAAACAACAGGAAGCTTTGTCATGGAGTATGTAATTAAATTGTAACATCTGGCGTCACAGGTATTGTGGATGCCAAAACCTTAAGTGGTTATTAAAAGGGATAAGATAAGTTTATGGAAAACACATCAGTGGCCACTGATAATAACAGCCACAGCACCGACCCAGGTCAGAAATCCATAAGCTGGTAAATGCCAAAGGCAGGGAAAATGTCAGCACATGCTTTGTTCTCACAGTCAGCAATGACTGCACTGTGTTCCACTGACCAAACGTCTGTTTAGTTCAGCATCCAGCATTGCCAAGAAACGAGGTGCTGAATTAAGAGAGCAAGAGCAGAACTAACAGGATCCTTCCCTCAAGCACAAACCAGTGCCACTTCTGGAGCCAGAACACGGGGAGATGGGGCTGCAGCCCCTTCTGACACCCCTCACATTCTCAGGGAATGCTGAGATAAACCACAAAATGCAGAAGAGTGAGGCTCACAGCTCACAGGCATGCACAAAAAACATCCTAAGTGCAAAATAAAACTGAAGTAAGTTATTACTTACTAGTACTACTAACAAGTTAGTACTAACACAGACTCAAAAGATACTGCTGGAATCATCAAACTGCCCATGTCTCCAATGTAAAGCCTAAGAGACATCTGAAAATCATCATAATTAGAAACCTGCCAGTGCCATAGACTCCACCCTAGCACACAGAAAGCCCTTCCAGCAGTAGGTGTCCTTTATTACTGGCTGCTTTTGTTGTCAGTTTAGCTAAAACTTCCAGGGATTAGATCTGTCCTGCAGCTTTGCCTGGCAGATGGAAGGACTCCCTCATGTTCTTTGCACAGGCACCTCTTGGGTATCACCAAGCCATCCCTTGGTCTACCTACAGCTCCTTGTTACCCTCCTAGGAAGTCATATTTCTGATCCTAAATTGTGTCAAACTTGTATATCCTTAAATTCAAGAGCAAGTCACCAAAATCCTGGTTAATGAGTGCTAGAAGACAAAACCTTGTAACTGTAGGAGCAGTGACATCAATATCCAAAGCAGAAGAACTTTTAACCACTCTCTTTCACGGTCCTTGAATACATACAGGGACTACATCTGAGATTAAAAAAGACTTTGCCTTCACTCCAGCAGTTTTTTTTTCATCACTGGTGCAAGGCCAGTTCTTTTTAGGATGGGGTCTCTGCCCCAGGAATACAGCCAACAGCCTCCCCTTCTGTATTTATCACCCAAAATTTGAATACCATTTCACAGGATCACAGAATCATCCAAGCTGGAAGAGAACTTCAGTATCATCAGCATTTTTTCTCTATTTATGAATGGAGGTGTTTTTTCCTGTTGATAAATATATTCAAAATAAGACCAAGAATTCTCTTTGTCAACACACAACTAAAACCAAGGCTTATGGGCTTTTGACATATTGTCCACTATTTTTTAATACTTTGAATTCCCTTTTGGACTATTCTTTCTTTTTAATTTCTTTAGCACCAAATAAAATGTCTTCCAAAATTTAGTGTAATAATTTGATAATCACAAGCCCTTATTTTTATGGCACAGGACTGTAAAATGGCCTTTTTGACAGGGAACATGGTGAAAACAGTAGAAGAGGTTGTGGCAGTAATTCTGTCATTACAAGCTTTTCATGAGGTATTTGTCTTCACCATAAAGGTTTTTTTCCCAGAGCTTTTTTTTTCCCCCCCCTTAGCAGCATTCTCTCTCAATTATACATCTGTCCACAAGCCAAAAATTACTCACTGCTGAAAATTAATTTCTGCAGATGTGTATGACTACAGACAGATGGGAAGCATCTCTGCCATCTCAGATTTCTAGGTCATGAATTAAACTTCATTGAAGAACTCAAGCTATTAGAAAATTATTAAAGGCTAGTGACCTAAGACATGTACATTTCTAAGTAAAATTGAACTGATATCTTTGGCGTCAGAAAACAACCATTGAGCAATATTGCAGCTATGATTCTCATCAAACAAGATCTCTAAACTTTCATTTCAGGTATTCAGCACAAGATTCTTCAGGAAAACCAGCATTGTAACAATCCTCAGTCTTAGTCATAAACAGATGTAAAGGAAGGAAAATGAAGAATTTGGTGTGGTCTAACACCATGAACCTGATTCACTCACATGTTGCATTCCTGGCTTCGCCTGTTACTCTCCTTACTTGTGGAATTGAACCTGATGGGTGCACCTTTCACCTCACCCAAAGCCACTCTGGTTTGTAAAGCAACACAGATCCACAGCCCAGTGCCCTGTCACAACTGCTGCTTTATAAAGTACTTGGAACACCCAAATAAAAACCATCCAGAAATGCCAAATAAGTCAGTTGTTAGATCATGTTAATCACTTCTGCATTTTTCAAAGTCTGAAAAGAAAGAAAATTACACTGAAAGAAGATCAATCTCCATTCAGGTTTCTTTTCTCTGAACAGGCAGAGGAGCTGGAAGCCTTCCCCCTTTTTGGAGATTTGGATAGAAGAGACAGCAACTGTGTAAATGAATGAAACACAATCTCAGGGACTTTGAGAGACAACAGCAGTAAAACTGAACTGCCTCTAATTCAAAACAGAAAATTATCATTATTTGAATCAGAAACTCAAATGAATAATATGTATTTAATATTTAAATGCACCTGAGAAAGCACAAGAGGATGCAAAGTATTAGTCAGTGCTCATGACTAAAAGGCTAAAGCCTTGGTTAATGAATTCTCTAAGAAAGGAAACAATTACTGGTGGACTTCATGAATCTCTATTGCTAGAAAGGATTCAAACCAGCAAGGAGAAAAGATTACTTTTAACCTTTTATTGATTTATTGATGCTTTTTTTTTTGTCTCCAAGAAAGACACAAACCCACATCAAACTGCCAGGCACACGGTCTGTGTTCCTACTCCACATTGAAACTGGTTCATCTGTCACAAATCCGCTATTAAAAATCCATGGATGTTCAGAAACCTGTGCTTTACAGCTCAAAACTCCTTGTTAAATAAACATATGCTTGTGCAGTGGAAAAGAAACAGTGGGCAAAAAAGAAAGCTCTGTTCTGAAAGTAAGTAAGAAATCACATCTAAAGACATTTAGGTTAGAGATTTAGTTATGGCTAATTAAGTTTAGACAGAGACCTGTGGGCCTGGTGGGTTGTTCTGCACACCAAAGCCTCATGCTGGATACCACGAGTCCAAAGGGAGCCTCAAAGCTGTTGGGGGGCTCGGGGCCCCTCTGCTGTGGGGACAGCCTGAGACAGCTGGGGTGTCCTGCCTGCAGAACAGAAGGCTCTGGGACACCTTGGAGCACCATTCAGTGCCTAAAGAGAGCTGGAGAGGGACTTTTACAAGGGCACGGAGTGACAGGACAAGGGGCAATGGCTTCAAACCGACAGACGGCAGGGCTAGATTGGATATAGGGAAGACATTCTTTGCTGTGAGGGTGGTGAGACGTTGGAATACATTGCCTGGAGAAAAGGAGACTCAGGGGTGACCTTATCACTTGTACAGCTCCCTGAAAGGTGGCTGTGCTCAGGTGGGGTTGGTCTCTGTCACCAGGCAGCACTGACAGAAGCAGAGGACAGTGTCTCAGGCTGCATCAAGGGAAATGCAGGTTGGGTATTAGGAGGAAGTGTTTTCCACAAAGAGTGATAAGGTTCTGGGATGGGGAGGCGGTGCAGTCCCCGTGCCTGGTGTGTTTAACAAAGCCGGGATGTGGCACTGGGGGCCAGGCTTTGGCTGAGCTGCTGCGGCTGGCCTGGGCTCGATGCTCTTTAGGTTCTCTGCCAGCCCAGGGATTCTGGGGTTCTGTGCCCAGAGCAGCTGTGGATGCCCCCTCCCTGCAGGGCCCCAGGCCAGGCTGGATGGGGCTTGGAGCACCCGGGACAGCGAAGGGGTCCCTGCCCATGGCCAGGGGTGGAACTGGGGCATCTTTAAGGTCCATCCCTACCCACAACATTTTGTTATTCTATGGATATGTGCATCCCTGCTGCTGTAAGAAACAATGTCAAGTACTGGGAAAACATTTTTGAGATTGAATACGTTACTTTCCACTCAAAAAGTAAACTGAGTAATATTTAAATGTTATGATTGTGCATTATTTCTTCAATATTACTTTTATACCTAGAAAATATTTCAGTGAAATAACTTTCTACAGATAAGGCAAATACAATTGTTGGTCACATTTTTTGTTTGGCCATATTACTGCCCTGTGGCAGCAACATAGCACCACAGCAGGATCAGTATCACAACACCACAAACATTAGAATATAATTGGTTTTTTCCTATGGAAAGCTAACATGACATCTTTTCAAGATATCAAGGTGTACAGTACTGCAGCACTAGATTGGCTACACCTGACATCATTCACCTAAGGAGTCTCTAAGCTTTTAGTTGGTGTAAATTAATTTTGTAATATTTTGTGTTAATTAGAATACTCATTAAAGATTTTAAGAGAGGAAGTTTAACTGTTTCACCCATTGACTACTACATATATAATTTTTGCTCAGTTACTAGAAGGAGAAAGAAAAAATCAAGAAGGAAACTGATCATTTTGCATGATTAGACTTCCAGAGACTGTTTCCAGTTATGGTTGAAAAAAGAAAATACCAAGGATAAAGCTTTGCTACTATAGCACCTACTCTTCAGACAATAGCAATTCATTCCAGTCAGAATAAAAGATACCTGGTCTGGTATTTATCTCTTGCTTGCTCAGGTGTCTGGGTAAAACCTATGTTTTAGTAGTACCTGAATTAAAAATGCCTTTTTTTTTTTTTAATTGTCCATTGCCACATATAAATTACATGTGCTTGGGCTTGTTTTGATAGGGTTTATTAAATACATTAAAAATGCTGGACCATTTCTTTCTGCCACTTTGATGAGAGGATAATTTTTATCACCTAAACATACCAAAATGGTACAGATCAAGTGGATTTACTCTGCATTTTCCATAAATCAGTATTTAAAACATTATAAATTATGCAATTTATACATGATCATTGATAACATCTAGCAATAGCATTTCTACATTTCTTTGACATTTCTGAAATGTAATTCTACTGATATCTGGTACATAAATCCTCTGGAAGTTTGTGGAGTCAAAAGACCTACGTTTCTTTATGAGCAGGTATAACTACATTAAAAAGGATTTTCCCAGTAGATACTGAAAAAATGTCTTCCCTCCTTGCTAAGCAAAAAAGGCAATAGAAGAGACCAAACAAGTGACAAGTTCCCCTTCCAGCCCTTACAGTTTCATTTAAGCCATCTTTGCCAAGCTTTGCACCTTTGCCCTCAGTCCCATCAGCCACACAATAGTTTGCTTTGGAAGGGACATTTAAAGACCATTTAGTCCAACTCCCTGCCCCTCCAGGTCAGGGACACCTTGGACTACATGGGGTCACTCAAGCCTCATCCAACACTTCCAATGATGGAGCATCCCTGGATGCACAACCACACCATGTTGCATTTTATAGATCCAAAACAGTCTGCAAGTGCTATAAATTGTTGCTATAAAAACCCCAACTATTAGAATATCTGTTTGAAAAACAGAAGCTAATTCTGAATTCTACAAAAATAGCTACAAGTTAAATTACCAGTTTATTTCCCACTGTGGCTCCCTCACCCAGCTCAAAGGTCTCCAGCCTCAAAGGCATCACTGACCATCTTCCCACAGCCAACTTTCATAGTCAACTAAAGGAATTGTTTAATTAGCAATTCTTTCCCCCACACTTTGGTGTCAATCTCCATCTCCTGACATGACATTTCATTAAGAAATTTCCAGCCAACTACACTCCCATCTCAGTCACAGCAATACAGTGCACTGTCACACCTTGCTAAATTCTATACACAATCTTTGTTGCAATTACAGGCATTGCTTATGTAGAAGATTAATGCTAGTGGCTGGGATATTGAATCCTTTAGCACAATTGAATGTGGGGAAACAAAGAATTAAAAGTACAATTAGACAGTCTCATGCATCTGAAACTGGCTGACAACTGTTTGCTGTGATATAATATATTGTAACCAACACTACTCATTTTCCAAACTGATTTTGTTTGGTCTATACTCATAATTTAAGCTCATCCACTCATTCTTTTATGCAGTAGGAAGGCAGAGCAGAGTTAAAGTACCTGCAGGCTGCTTAGCTGAAGCTCTGCAAAATTTGCTTTCAGATACACAGTTTTTGAACTAGATTCTCCTCTCTTCTGTTCACATAGTGCTGAGATATATGATGTATGTAACTATCTAGAGAAAGGACCTTAAAAACCTGGGACCTGTGTTCTTCATCCCTGCATTCAAAAGTTACCTTTAAGAGCTCTCAAACATCACAGAGCAGCAGCTTGCTCCGTTTTTGAGACCCACTTCAATGCAAAACTACTTGGTGAAGCAATTCTGAAGTTTGCAGAGGGGGACAAACAGGCCCTGAAATCCTTAGGCAGGTGTGAGAAATCTGGCGAAGCTTCTCCATGCTCATGTCAGGATGCAAGATCCCTACATGGGACACACCTGGCAGTGTAAGCCAGTTCAAATGCATGAAACTTCTGTTTTATTGCAGAGGGGTTTTAGTGCAACTACATTCATCACAGCATCTCAATATCTTTCTGAGATGTAGCTATAAATTACCACAGTTTATACTTTTCTCTCATGTCTGGGAAGAGAACTCTGTGTGCAGCTAGATTATTTTTAGTTTCCTTATTTGAACATATATGCTGGGTTTGTATCTGTTAGAGAAGAAAGATCAAGCAAATGCACTTGGCAGCTGGTCTGGAAAGTGATAAGACCATAACAGTCTTTAATGGAAACTAATTTCAGTCCTACACTACACTAGGAAATAAAATTTCCAACACATATTAACTTGTGGTTAGTTCTTGATTATTTAGAATGTTTCTGTTACTGCAGAGTGCAGTTTTAATCAAGAAGTTTTAAACTTTTGTAAGTTCATAACATCTTGAAAATAAGGTCAAAGCTGTGAATATAATATTCCTTCAAGACCTAACTAGGGACTTCCAAAAATTTGTAAAAAGACTGGAAGTTAGACATGGACAAAGTAGTTTGCATGCCTCAAGAATTGTGTTCCTTAATTTGGGAAGAAAGCTGGAGGTGTGAGCCACGAGAAGCAGCACTGCACATTATGGGCAGCACCCAAGCCACCACTTCACATCCTCAAACCTCTTAGCCCCTTCTCAGGGAGAGGAGTGTAAATGAAGAATTATTCCTTCCTAGAGGAGATGTGCTGGTGTCAGACTGTGTCAGTAAATACTGAATATGCTTCTTTAGGAAAGCCCTGAACCATGTGACTGTATTGATCTCCTGTCAGAGAGAAAAATGGCATTTCCTGCCTGTGAGAATGTCACACTGCCACCGAGGAGCAGAGACATCCCCTCAGCACCCATCAGTGAGTCCCTGCGCAGTGGCCGTGCTGCTCTCCCAGGCACACTCTGCTACAGTGGCGGCTTTTCAAAAGGTCTAGATAAAAATTTACATCAAGTAGATCAACTTCCCATTGATTTCTGGTATACTATGAGCTCTTCCAGTAACGTCAGATGAATTCTATTTGGCTAGACTCAGAGTACCTGGAGAAAAGCAGAGTTTTGCAGTCTTGCACCCAGGAGGCAAAACAGAAGTGTTCCAAGCAAACCTCACTGTGCTACTTTTAATTATCAGTAATTCAAGTTGTTCATGCAGGAATCACTGTACAAAACTGCTGCTCTTGGAATCTGTTCCATAGCTGGGAAACCTCAGTATTTCATGTTTTCCTTATTTTTGGAGCATCACAGTGCCTGCTGTCCTATCTTCTTTGCCTACAGCTTCCTGACCTCCTCGAGATGACTCCTGAACTCTGCCTGGTATTTGCTAGTTGCTCCTTGATCCTTCATGGTGTTAGCTCACTGTGAGGACAGGGAAGTTCCTAAAGCCAGCAGACTGCCTGGATTATCCCCTCAGTTACACAAGAACCGAGGGAACTTGGGCTCCTTTTGAATATGGGAGCCTGTATGGAAGGGACTCGGGACCAATTGCCTCTTATCCTTTCCTTCCACAGCACTAGCATCTCCACCAAAATACTTGGAACTGTTTCACAGCTTAACATTAAACCCTGAATAGCCAGCTGATATTGTCCTGCCTTCAGAAAACCAAAAACTCCACGTTTTGAAACAGCAAATTCAAAACAAACTTCAGAAGAGACGCTCCTGGTGTTCTTTATAAAACACATACTAGGGGATGCTTGCTTTACTAAGAAACAAAATCTTTTCCTCCACAATCTGAAGAGAGGTTGCAGCAACTTTATTAAACCATATCTGGAGTATGGTTAGAACTGCAGCAATGCCAAAAAATCCTGTTAGAGATGCTCTGGCTCTAAGAGCAAGCAAAGAGGCCACAAAAAAAGTCTTTGATTTCAGAAAAAAATGCTTAAAACAAGTAGACTTAAAGAAAAAGCAAACAGTGGTCTACAACATTACTATAGAATTTTCATATGTAGAGAACCAAGAATGGAAACTATAACTTAAATGGTCTTATTATAAATAATTTTTATGTTTCAATTTTTATGTATCAATTTACTGTACACAAATGAATTTTAAACCAAGTAAAATATAATAATTAAGGAATATGCATATGGGGAAAAAAACATGAGAACCAGGGCCCAAATAATACTCATCTTGCTTTGGTTGCTGGTATTATTTCTTCAGAAGTAGTTCAAAGGCTGCCTCCAGAATATAAAGACCCTGCAATCTTTTTTTGAATGTTTGAATAACAGCTCTCCCTACACATAATTAGATTTGAAAACATAAAAGTATTTTGCTTGAATAAATAACATCAGAAGTTCAAGACTCCAAGATGAGTATATTTGCAATTATATCAAAAGCAAATAAAAAATAGTTCCCTGAAAAATCAAGTCTTAAAATAGACCAAAGTACAACATGTGCCTTTGTTTTATCCGAGTGTTGCATATCTGGACTGAGATTGTTAGCTTCTCTGTGTCAAGATCAGATGAAAATTATCTGCATAAAGGGAGTAAAATGTCAAATTCTGAATATCTGACAATTCTACAACAGATGGCCTTAAATACTAGTGATTCAGTTGTTGCTGGCATTGGGTCAGTTCTTTACTTGTTAATTAAGGACCTGAATTTTGAACTATTATTTTGTTATAAAATGCCCATTGGCAAAAAAAAGAAAAAATAGAAAATGCATGGCTAAAGGTTTTAGAAAGCTTGCTCTTTGTTTGTGCAAGAATTTCCATTCTGGCTCATTAATAAAATTCCAGGTTGGGAAAAAACCTCCTCTCCCAGTTGTTTAAATAAGACCCAGATCTTGCTTTTAGTAAACACTGGCAGTGTGCAGGTGCAGAAATGCTCAGCCCTATCCCTTTAGCTCACGTGAGGATACATTTTATAGTTTAAGATGCTCAGATAGCAAACGTTCAGCCTCTTCTTTGAACAGCCTGGCTTCGCAAAGCAAGCGACAGGAAGGGTGACAGGAGGCCGTTAGTTCTGCTCTGCAGAGGAATATCCAGAGTCAATCCTCCTCCTCCACAAGCTGCAGCTTGCCAGGAGTTCGCTCATCATTTCTATCACAAGGCTGAGTTTGTCCTGTCCTTCCCACAGGACCTGCCCCTGCCTGTGTGCCACTGCTCCACTGGCTCCTGTTCCCTCCTGCAGCTGAAAACACAACATTCACCTTGTCTGACTTTGCGATGCACCGCCAGTCACCCCAGGGTGCTCAGGGCAGCTTTAGCACCAGGGAAATGTCCCCGTCACCCTCCTGCCTTGGGAATGGTCCCAGCAAGGGGGAAGCAGTGCCACGCCACCTCTTCAATGGGCGCACGTTCTGCAACTGCAATCAACTGAGGAAAAGTGAAACGCCTGGAAGAGGTAAAATTCAATAGTGCTCATTAAGTTCAAGATCGTGCTAAATTATATCAAAGTTATCCTATAACTGAGGAAAACCAAATAGCAAATAATACAAAAACAATAGCAATGACAACAACCTCCACTGGCATGTCCTCTGTGTGGAAATCCATTCCCCCAAATCACTTCCAAGCCAGTCCACATTCACATTGGTGATGAGACCCTCACCAGCAGTTACCATCAGGAGAAATTCCCCAAAGAACTTGAAACTAAATTTTTCCCTCCTGAAGCATCAGTTTGTTATGTGATGCTTTGGAATCTATATGCAAGAGCACATAAGGGTTGGCAATTACACAGTTGGGTATTTATAAACTCTGAAAATATTACCATATGTTAAAAGCAAAAATGATACACCACTAAATAAACTTTCCCTTTCCATTAGATGCACATTCCCTGAAAAAAATACAATTAGGCAGTAATCAGCCTTGACAATACATATTTAAATGTAAGATAAAATTACTTTTTTTTTTTAACAGAAAGAAATGAAATTTTCTAAGAGCATGCAATTTTCAAGTATTTCTATGCAATGACAGATTTAACAGCCAGAAGATGCATTTGAAGGAAATGGAAATATGAAGCTTAGAAATCTCACTTTTACAATTTCTTTACAACTACCCAAACACTGCTCTGAAGTACCATGGAACATAGATGTCTTTTAAATAGCAGCAATATCTTTGACTTCTGTACAAGGCAAACATAGCAACTTCAGACCTTTTAAACGAAGCCTTGACAGGTATTTCACTTCATTTATAAGTTACACTTACAGAAGTGTTTTATTTAAATGGCAATAATAATCTTTAAAGAACGCACCCTTTTGAAAGAAATCCTTCGTGACACATTTCATTTTGGTTTCCATCCATGAGAAGCATTATCTGATGTTTAACACAAGCTAAGGATGCAGTTCTGGATGTCACACCGGGCACACCTGGCAGTGGGCAGAACTGCTGTTTCTTGGCCTTTGGTTGGATGGTACATGGCCATTTCTGACGGGCTCTGCGTGCCCCAGAGGGCACAGCACAAACACGGCAGGCTCAGAGAGCAGCAAAGCATCTGCCCCTGCTCCCAAAGGGAAGCACTCGACCCATTCTAAATCTTCATTCTCTACTGCTTATTAAAATAGAAAATTTGACAACACTAAAGAAAAAAATACCAACAGAAAATTGATAATCATGAAAACATCCTATAATCCTGAGAACAAATGCCTGCCCATGGCTCAAGTGAGCAAATTCTGATCACAGGGGGTGGGATACTTTTTTCCTGCAGGTCCCAAGGACTGAAAGAACAATGTCATATATTAATAATAGCGAGTCTGTAAAGGTTGAATTGATACTGACATCTTGGATATTATTACAGTAAATGACAGATTAATGGACAAAGGCACGAGATCCCAAAAGTCATCCTAGATATTTAATTACTAGGAAGTAACCAATAATCATATTAATTAGCCCAGCTAAAAATCCCATCGAGCAGTAAATGATTTCAAAGGAAATTTTGGCTATAACAATGACAAGTTAAGTAGTAACTTAGGCCAATGCCAGCACAGAATAAATGATTTAATGATCCCCATAGAAAGTTTTATTTTACTGAGATCAATATCTGACCCCTATTATACACTAAAAGCCATGCCTAAAACCAATTATAAGAACTATTGCTGGTACTCTCAATTACAAAGAAATTCCCTTCTCAATTGTCATTCCATCAAAATTAAATACATAATATGGAACTCAATGCATCTTTCTGACATCTCAAGAGCAATAGGAGCTATTTATATTTAAACATTTTATTTTAAAAAACCCTATAAATCTTCAGTACTCAACTTCCTGGGTGATAAAAAATCAAAGCATTTTGCACCAATATGTATTTCTAAATGCAACATACTGTTACAATTTCTAAGTGAATCGTGGCATGGGGTCGAAAGGAACGTTAAAGATCACCTCATGCCAGCTCTCTGCCATGGGTAAGGAGAGGTTCCAGCAGAGCAGGCTGCTCCAAGCCCTGTCCAAGCCGGCCTTGGACATTTCCAGGGCTGGGGCATCCCCAGCTCCTCTGGGCACCTGTGCCAGGGCCTCACCACCCCCACAGCACAGAATTGTTTCCTAATATCCAACATACATTTCCCTGCTTGCAGTTTGAACCCATTGCTCCTTGTTCTGTCCCTGCAGTTCCTGATCAATGAACATCAATAGCAAAATTGATTTATCACTGCACAGGAAAAATAATAAAAAAAAAAGGTGAACTTCAGATTTTACATTATTAAAAGTATATTTTAAAAATATAATATCTTTCAAACTTGGCTTTCATCAGATGCAACAAGTACCCCATGCAAAATTTTGTGATGTAGCGAACCTTTTTAAACTAAAGTAGTATATTGAGTTTGTACCATTAAGAAACAAAGGAAAAATTTCTTCACTTAGAGGGTGGTTAAGCACTGGAACAGGCAGCCCAGGGAGGAGATGGAATCACCATCCCTGGAAGCATTCAAAAGACATTTGGCTGTGGCACCTGGAGACATTAACGGCTGTGCTGTGGTTGGACTCAGTGATCTCAGAGGTTTTTTACAATCTTAATGATACTATGATTTTTAGAGGTAATACTTTTTATACATATAAAATCTATATATCCTCTATAAATCCTACTGGGCAATAAAACACTTGTATTCCAATTTTGCACCCAGTCTTTGCTCAGATCACATCTTGCTTGTGCACAAATTCTGCTTGTGAGTGATCGCAGGCAGCAGCAAGGATAATTGTCACATATCAATCAAACATCACATAAAAAGGCAGTTAAACTGACAAAATAGGACCTGAATGATGGAATACTCAATTAAATATCAAGCACTAATGGAAATAAGATTCTTGACTAACTTGACTTCCTTATGTTTGTCATGGTCTAAAAACAGGCTGTTATTGCCTTAGTCAAAAATAATCTAGTTTTATATTTATTTTATACATGTGTGTACATACCAGTCTAAATCTTCAAGTATCTTCATAAAAACTTGCACTGTGCTAATGCAATAGGCACTTTAAAAAAGCTTACTGGCTATTTAGATGCAGAGTCATTCTAATGTTGATGTAAGACCAGCTGACTCATAAGTTCATTCAAACATATTCATGTTTCTAGAGTCAACTCACTAGAGAAAGGACAGGAAAAAAAAATCTAAAACCAAAAGCAAATAACAAATACTTGCTTTTCAAGTCCATATTCAATTTGTACTGCTTACAGTATTGTTTTCCTTCTGTGAGCAATTCTCTTAAAAGCTTAACTTTTTAACCAAGTTTGTTTTCAAGAAAATAAATATAGCTTCCAGAAATTACTTATGGAACAACATTAATATCTTTAGTAGTGGAAAGTGTAGTCACAAACTAGATATTAACCTGAAAATACACTGGACAATCATAATGAAAATAAGTGAGCATTTAAGGTAGCACATCCCTTAATAGAAAGATGTAAATAATGAATACAGAATTAATAGGAAAGTTCTCCAATTCCATTGCAAAATTGAAATTTAAACCAAAGGCAAACTCATAATGAATTTTGGAAAAAGACTTTCCTATAGCAATATTAATAATTGCTTTCAATTTTTTTAAATAGACAAAATAAAAAAGCCTCCATATAAAATATAACTGTAAAAATCCTATGTTATCAAAAGAATTGTACAGTAATTCATCTAGGCAGTTCTCACTCTAATGCCACTTAATGATTACTGAGGTTAAAAAATGGGATCATGAAATGAAGAAGATTAATTTCTCAGAAGTTTTTACAGCTGAAAGTGGACACTAAAGATTAACTACAAAGACAAGAAATCCAGGCCCTACAAGGATGAGAAATTTAGACCATCTGTATTACATCAAGTATCACTTTATGCATTATTCTTGGCTTTTCATCAAACTCTGACCCTTATAAACATCCTTTTTGTTTAAAGCTTTAAAGACTACAGCTGTCCTTGTCACTGGTTTTGGAAATCACTCTCAAAACCTTTAAAATGGAACATATCTGAAGAGACTCAGCAAAACTGATATTTACCCAAAACAGCTTATAACTAAAGTAAACTTTCAACATTCTGAAGATGAAAATAGCAAGAACAAATAATCAGGATAAACACAACTAGCTTAAGAAAACTTCAGGAAGAAACTATGAAATATGGAAAAATGATTTAAAGATTATATACTGGGCATTAGTGAATATTGAAATATAAGGCACAGAAGGCTTTTCTCCTCTGAAAATAAAAAGAAGAATCTGTGTACTAGATTAGAATTTATCATACCTGCTGCTTACTGTGAAAGTTAAATTAGAATGAACCAGTCATAATTCCAAAATAACTTGGAATAACCAGCTATAAAATTACAGTAAGAGAATGTTGGCATTCATTTAATTTATCTGTTCCAACCCTTTTACTGAAGCAGTAGAACAAAGTTACACCAATGTCTGTGTTGTAAAAACAGAAATAAAAAAATATACTGTCTAGATTCTAAATAAGCACATGTACCAGAAATCAGAAAGGAATTTCTATAGCTACAAAATAGAAACCATCCTTCCTCCACACATTTTATGTTTTAATTCGCCAATATATAATGACAAATGTCCAAGAGAGCATCTTGCATGGTTTTAAGACCTAAAATAAGCTTGGCAATCAATTTCTGTCTGGAATGATCTTACTGTAGTCCGTCCAATAAAAATTAAAACAGAAGCAGAGCAGCTTTATTGCTCTGAGGTTGCACCTGAGATAACCTGGGAAGAAATGTAAGAATGAATAAGCAGATTAATAAGGCAAAATGGCTCCAAACCCTGCTCTGTGACACACTGCTATCATTTCCATGAAAGAGAACCAAGTTTTTATCTATTACACCATTGCCCATCTACTACAGGTTTGGCCAAAGGTCTGCTGGCCAAGCAGAGGCTGCAGGACTCCAGCCCAGAATAAAGTCATTTTATACAACCACTGCTGGCTTAGGCAATGTCTAGAACTGCACCCTGAACATTCTGGCAGCTGCAGGGAAAACTCAGGAAGGCCATCCAAGCAATTGGATTTAATGTCATAAAATAACCTATGGAGTTTTGTATGCCCAAAGTGAACTATTACTTCGGGTCAGGTCTGTCTTCCCAAGAGGCATGGAATCCTTCTGGAACTCTTCATTTTTGACATTTATTTGATCTTCAAATCTCAAGCACGTTTGTACAGCTCCAAATATAATCTAAGTGAAGCTCTTTAGGCTACTCCTCTGGGAATGTTCCAATGAAATTCAGAAACCCACTGTCATAGAACCACAGGAGATTTGGATTTCAAAATCATCTCGTTCCAACCCTCCTGCTGTGGGCAGGGACACCTTCAGCTACACCAGGTTGTTCAGAGCTCCATCCAACCTGGCCTTGGACACTTCCAGGGATGGGGCAGCCACAGCTTCTCTGTGCCTCACCCCCTCTGGGTGAAAAACCTTTCTAATATCCAACCTAATAACCTTCTAATAATTCTAATAACCTAAACCTTTCCTGACACAACTTCAGGCCATTTCCTCTCAGCATCTGCATCTCAATACACCTGCCTGTGTTCCTGCATCTCATTCCTGGCAAGAGGTTAAGAAAAAGGTGACATCTGCAGTTTGCTGACCCCTGACAGACCTACAAGGCCTGGTCCTATGTTTATAGCAAACATCAGCTTTGACAACAATACTGCAATAGTATGATTTCATGGAAAATTTGTGTAATGTCTTCTGCCAACCCGCTGCCAAAAATGTAAAGCAGCCGAACATCTGCATTCTCAAAATGAAGGTACAAATGTAGAGAGGTCACTGGGCAAACTGCAAACTCTTCCAGAAACACCACAAAGGCTTCTTTCCCTGGAGGTCAGAATTCTAATTCAAGAGATCAGGTATTCCCACCTTTGGGACAAAAAACAAACCTAAAAACGACCAAAAAACCTCACCCTAAACACCATGAGGCTCAAATTACTTGCAGTATTATATCTAGTTTTCAGGATTAAAATCTACATAAAACCTCACAAAATTTCAGAGGAAAAACAGCTTTACTCATTTATGAAAAATCACAACTCAGAGAACCTCCCCTCTTTTTTCCTACCAGCAATGAGGCAGAAATGCACTCTAGAAATGTTCAGTAGAGTGGATTTTCAGGTGATCTCACATTGATTACACAAGCTTAAAGCAGAGCACCATACCTAACAAAATGAGATTCAAGTGATTCTGCCTGTATGCTTCTGATTCAGAATAATTTACAGTCATTTTACTTTCCAACTGTTTTAAAGATTTTTGTCTGAAGAAGAAATCAGAGGGAAAAAGGACTCCAAAAAGACATGATACAGGCACCACAGGACTCCCTGGTTTCACACCATCCAGCAAAAGAGCTCCGAAGGATGTGACAGCCAGTCCTCTGATCTGTGATTCCTTGAGCTCTCCTCCCAAAGCACTTCAGTTTCAGTCACAAGATGAAGATGATACCTTTTTCCCAGCCCTTGAGTCTGACACTAAAGTCATTAATACAAATGAAAATAAAATCAGTCCCTTTGTAAAGACCTAAGACCTCAAATATATAATAAAAACCCATTGTATCAATATCTACTAGCATTGATTTAAGTTTATTTTAATTGAGCAAAGCCAAATATTAATTTTTTACTTCTTTGCTTTAAATGCTTCTACATAAGAGCAAAGACATTTTATTTATATATTTATCCCTGGAGAGAGAGTTCAAGTTATTTTTTTTAAGATGGTGAAACTGAGCTTCAGCCACCTATATAAGATGCATTAAAAACCCTTAAAGAAGCATTTATGTTCAAATATTAGTGTGATAATACTCATACTGTCAACAAGGGAAACTGAATCTGCAAGGCATGAAAAACTTTGGAGGTCACCAGTTCAATGATTATCCTGCAATGATTAGAACTGTGCTTCCCCACAGCATAAATTGTCTCAGTGTACAAAAAGGAAAAAAGCAAGTAAAGCAGTAAAAAAAGGCCCTTCCAGTTTGATATTGATTCTCTCAGAGTTGTTCCAAAGGACAGTGTTTCTTCTTGAAGACAAAATAGAGATTGTCTTCTCTCTAGTGACAGCCACACTAACTCAGCTGTCTTCTACTGAAAAACATGTCAGACTTGTGCCTGCTAGAACAGGGTTTTCCCCTCAGAAAAGACCTCAGAAATGTATTTGGAATATTTTCAGTGATTTTTTTTCCTCCCTTTCAGAAAAAAAGGTTAGCCACATTTCATTTTTACCTTTTGTTATAGCTTCCTTCTCCTCGGTCCCATTGTCAGCTACAAACAAATGAAAGCATCATTTGTAACTGTGAAACACTAAAATGGGATTTTCTTCATTACTTCCCATTATAAAGTACACTGAATATTGCTCACACTGCGCTCCAAAAATGCCTGTAGTACTTCCTTTTTGTCAAAGGAAACTGCACCTCTACATTAATAGATGTTTTACTTAATTAAAACAAAACAAAAACCTAGCTATAACAGTTATTGATTCAAGCATTTCTAGCACATTTACAGTGTCCTCCTTTTCCACATATAATTTCTATTTGGTGTGTACTGCAAAAAATCAAGACATTGCAGGGCTATTCTAAAATAGCAAAGGCCTTTAAAAATAATGTTTTACTTCTGTGACTTGTTCAATCAAGTCCAATTAAATCACTTGGTGAGAATGGATTACTCCCAGGAGGGAATGCTGCACATATTAAGTCATTACACTTTTCAGGGAAAGTGACATATTCCTGTATTTAGAAAATTTATGGAGCAGTGCAGTTAGTAAAAACTGATTATAGCTGTACATCACTGATAAAAACATTAATGGATTAATAGCATCTATTTCATATAAACACAATTTTCGATGGATGAACAAAAAAAAATCAGTTCTGGAGACATGTAGTTGTGTATATGCACCTAGTAAGCACTACCAACCTGAAGTAAAAAGTAATTTAATCCACATATCTCTGTTCTAGGCATCAATTCCTTAAGTGTTTATTAGAATCATTCCAAGTATTATTCTCTCTCATAGTTAGAACACACTAAATCGTGAAATTCAAAAGAAAAGAAATTACCAAAGATGTTTTCAGACCCCCTTTGCATCCAGAGCTCCCAGCCAAGATGACTTTAGACTTGTTCTTAGTGTACCACCAGGAGACATGAAAGACCTGTTAAGTCACCTTAATGGAGAGCTTGTCCCTGGGGTGTCTTCTGCCAGGGATCCATTTCATTGACTCTGATAGTAAAAGGGTCAGCAGCAGCAGCAACAAATATGCAGTGCAGCACTGAACGTACATTCTGGATTTATTAGAGAAAATTGAAAGCATTGCAGCACCAAAACCTAATACACCATTAAATACAGCATAAAACACAATAAATACCTCTATACCTTACTTTTATTATATGTTTTAGGAATATTTTAAGGCACAGTACATTAAGCTATTTTACACCCAGCATGGGGCTCTGCCAGTGATGCATGAGAGCTCCATCTTATTTCTCCTCCTCAGAATGTTCTTATTTCTATTTCATATGCAATTTGTCACAACTTCATTTAAATAGCTGTTAAATAACTGTTAATCTGGTCCTAAACCCATTATATGCTTTTACATCACATTCAAGAAGTACAGCACTCAGAACATCTAAGTTGTTTTTCTGCATACATACCTAAAAACATAAAGATTTTAAGACAGCAGCCAGTACATATCATTGGAATATATTACAGTAAAGTGTAATAACATTTGTGGAAAGCACCAGATTCAGTGTTCAGTACGAAGAGCACAGAGTGATGTTGAGAAATGTTTCTTTTTTGTAAGTTGATAAGATAAACACACCCCTGGAACATTCTGTCCATGGCAGGAGACTAAAAAAAAAATTAATGCCAAATTAGTTGTTCAATGCTGACAGAGTGAATGGGACTTTGCCCAAAAAACCCCACATGCATTAGAGAAATTCTGTCAAAAAACAAACTTAGTACTACATCTTTGTGAAGAATGCACCTCAAACTTCTAAACAGAGATAAATTTTGTCCACGAAAGGCACTCTCACACAGTGATGGACAGAAGAAGCCACCCTTAAATGCAACTCTGGAAACAAAGATGCAAGGCTACCAAGAACTGAAAGTGCAAACCCTCCAAATATCTGTTAGGCTGAAACCTCTTGAAAATAAATGAAGTAAATAAGTATCATGAACAAGAACTTTTAATGTATATTCAAACACTGGCTTTTCCCATATTCAGTAGCTGACAAGAGGCTTGGGATTCACAAATTTAACCTCTAACAACAAAGAAACACAACAAAACCAAGCAAAATCAGATCACACAAACTAGAAAAAAAGGAAAAACAACAACAACTCAAGCTGCCACTGGACTGTTGCATCTTTGGGAGCTTTTTCTTACTTCTCAGAGATATTAGATTGTGCCACGACCAAGCAGTGCAGCTTTATTGAGTTTAAAATAGCAAAGATTAATGCAATACAGCAGCCTCTATGAACTTAGCAGCAGTGTAAGGGCTGGAACAGAAATTCAAGAGACCAACATAACCACAAGGATGGTCATGAATCAACTGCTGCATCCAGGAGGTTTTCGCATGAACATTTTTTGTTTGGTTTGGGGTTTTTTTATACTATACATGCCTTTAACTGAACTGCAATAGTTAGTATAGTTCAAAGAACTGGACTTAATTCTGTTTGTTTTATTTTTCTCTGCTCATTCTGAAGCACAATACTAACCATTTCTAGATCCATTACTCATAAAGCTTTAGATCTTTGCCTGTGATTAAGCTTTTTGCTGATGGCATTTATATGGGACAGGTACAACAGACAAGTTGTGCAGCAAAGAAAAGCAGGGCCTTAAAAAAAATCCAAATCAGTAAACTTTCAAGACTTTGAATCATTGGCACATCACCTTTTGTCCTATAAGACAGAATAAAGGTCACCGAAATAAGATGGATCATGCAAATGCCTCCAAAAGGAAGTGCCTGCCTATGATGCATCAAAATTAATCTTCTTCCCTGTAACTATGTAGAAAATATCATCCTGATGACTTCTGTTAGCTATTGCTACATTTTCTGCTTCAAAAGTATTCATAAACTATTCAAAAAACCCTCATGTGGGAAAATGTCGCTGTTTTTCAGAACATTAATACTACATTTCTATATATCTAAGTCAATTGATTTGATTCTTTACCAGCAATGTAGATAAACACAAAAATAAACTATTTTGTGAGCATTCTGCAGTTCCTCTGAGAGCAGCTGTTACTGTAAACATGTTTTGCTAGAGGCAAACTCTGTTCTTTCTCTTTTCATGTAATTCCTGCCTTTCTCTAATTTTCAAGGTTGCTTTAGTGGGAATAAAACAATAGGCAGGCAAGCCTGATAGCACTGGAGTTTAACTTTTACCAAAATGTTTCCCCACACAGTAATACATATTTTATACACACAAATCTTCTTCCAGCTCCTGAGAATGCAAAGTTTGAGTCAATTCTTGGGTTTGGTGTGTTTTTGGGTTTTTTTTCAGGGAAAGCTTTTACAAACCATCACAAACTGCGCCACTACAGTACTGAAGCTACTCAATACTACCATGCAGTTTTCTGCATAAGAATTTTGAATTACTTTATGAATTCTGCTTCAGTTACAGTTTAGTTCATATAAATGCTTTATTATCAAAACAAAGAAGAAAAGTTCTAGTTGTTTTTCTAAATTCTCCTAGAAAATCAAGCAAAACACTTACACTGAAGGGGAACTGGTGCAAGAAGGAATTTAATATGGCAGAGATCTTACACACATACACACAGTGGTTATTTCAGCATTTCCAAAGATTGGATGTGGCACTCAGTGCCATGGTTTAGTTCAGGTGTTAGGGCATGGGTTGGACTTGATGATCTTAAAGGTCTGTTCCAACTTAGTGATTCTATGATATGAAACCATCTCACACAGAAGCTCAAAAACAGAAGGAGAAGAAGGTATTTATGCACCATGGACATGGACTGAGCACAGACACACCGTGCTTGGCCAGCCCAAATGCAAAAGCCAAATTAAGGACAAAGCCCCACACCTCGCAGCAGTCTCAGCTGGGAGGGGAGGGAGCAGAGGCTGCAAACTTGTGAACCACTCAGCCCAAAGAGATTAAATCAGTGCCTTGGCTGCTGGCACATAATAATCCAAGCAGTTATCAATGTTTGAAACCCTTTCCAGCAAACCAGAGGAGAATCCATGCACATACAGCAAACCCAGCACAGTATCAAGCTTGCAAAGGGGAGGATTGATATAAAAGATTCAGCCCAAAGGAACCTTGATAAACCAGAGGGCTGGGCCAGAAAAATGGTATCAATTAGAAGTAGAAAATTGCACACCTGGAGCAGAGAGACCCCACACCTCAGTACAGACTGGGACAGACTGCAGCCCTGCTGCAAAGAGCCAGCTCAGGGAAAAACTCTCACAGAGCCAAACTTAGCTCAGCAGCAGAGAGAAGAACAGAGCTCAAAAGCGAAGCCGCAGCTTTGAGCTCACATTGGCCTGAGACCTTTTCCTCAGGGCACAGGCAGTGCAGCAGTGGAATGGGCTGTCCAAAGGGATGGGAGAAGCTGAAGCCTGGAGATCTCCAAAATGAGGCAGACAAAGCCAGAGCTGGCACAACCTCGTGCTCTGATGGAGAGGCAGGACAAGATGTCCTGCAGGAGTCCCTGAAACCCCAC
Source organism: Ammospiza caudacuta (assembly GCF_027887145.1). Classification (NCBI taxonomy): domain Eukaryota; kingdom Metazoa; phylum Chordata; class Aves; order Passeriformes; family Passerellidae; genus Ammospiza; species Ammospiza caudacuta. The sequence continues at coordinate 77,733,631 of NC_080596.1, forward strand.
AGGTTTGTGATTCTAATCCACAAAACCCTTTACAAACATTCTTCCATATCTTAAGACATTTTCCCTCAGCAAGGTTCTCTGTATTAGCCAAGAGAAGTCTATTTTCACATCTAATTTATCTAGAGTAAGAGATTTTCTCATGCAAGTACAATCAACCTCTGCTAAAACTAAACTTGTTAACTATTTCAAAGTGTTATTGTGAAAAATGCCTCCAGGTTTCAGCAGTTAAGAAATTGGTCTCACTAATCCAAACCAATATTGCTGTTGGGTGAAAGAAATGTCTAGGATAGTTGCTATGCCCAAGCAAAAAAAGAGGAGCTGCAAATTTTCCTTATCCTCCCCTAAAGCTTCTGTCTGTGAGAAATTTTCAGCATTAACTGAAGGGCTGACCTTAGACTAATTGATTTATTGGCTTGTGGCACAGCAAAGTATCTCAGTCTCCTGAGGACAAACCTTGGCTGCAGGACTGGTTGTGTTTGGGGTTTTTTTAGCTGAACATAACATTATCTGATATGAAAGACAAAATGAAGTCTTGGTCACAGCAGACACCATCAACATCACATTTGTGATGCTGGAGCCAATTTTAGGCTCAGGCTTCTTCAGGTGCCCACATTCAAGCAAGGTCTAAACAATGCTGATTCCAAGGTTTGGAATTCTGGGTAACTAAAAATCTAGTCCCAGCTAGAACAGACACTTCCATTATTTCATTGTGAGGGTTTTTCTGATCTGAAAAATTCCCTTCTCACAGCCTCTATTACAGCTACCATAAAGTTGGCTTAACTTTTGACTATTTCACCCCTTTTTGCCCCCACTTCTCCACTCCACTGAACACAAATTATTAGTCTGTACTCTGAACACCTCTGTAAAACTTCCCAATGACAACTCCTGTCTCTCACTCAACAGAAAGGAATTAAATAATGTTTTCCCAGACCTATGAAGCCAGACTCTACCAAAACACCTCTGGCATTTTCAAGCAAGCACCCTTGAGCCTTCTGCTGGGAGATGTCTCCCTCACACTTGAGATAAGTTCCCACACAAACATCAGCAAATTCATTTAGCAACAGTGGTTCAGAACTTTGTACCAATTCAAACAAACTCTAGAGCACCTCAAATGCCCAAGTAGGCACCTCAGAGATCAACTATAAAAGCAGATGCTCCACAAGAAAAAAGGTAGAGAATGCTTTAGCACCATCCACGTTTTTTATACAGCATCCCAAAGTGCTTTACTTTATCTGAAGGATTAAAACCCACACCTCTCTCCCACCAGAAGTGTTTAGGGCAAAGCACATCTAGAATAGGCTGTTTTCTACCCATCTAGTTACATCTGAGGCACAGGGAGAATTCAAAGCTGAAAGGGGAGACAGAAAGTACAAGAGGCTACTCTGTAAGAAAAAAGGACATCTAGCTGAGGCAGAGACCTCAGGCCTGGTATCTGCATTTGAAATTAATTTCAACATTTAGTAAAAAGCACTAAAGATATTTTTTTTTAAAAAGAAAATTTGTCAGCTCAACTTCCAGAGCAGGTTATTCAAGCTGATGACACTGCTAAAGGTAAGGAGGCAGTGCTCGTTTCCCAGCTTCACACCAACAATTACTGTCAAGCCAGCATTCCTACTGCCTTATTCTCAGGCTACAGAAATATTTCTCATAAAAGTATCCCACTAAGGCAGTAAACAAATACATGTTGCCACCTGCTAGAAACAGGAGACAACTGTTCCCAGCCCTGTGCAGAGAGCAGTGCAAATCTGCTTGTGCCATGTGCAGAAGCTGTAAACTACTTGTCTGACTTGGCAAAGAGAATATCAGGGAAACTTTACAAGTCTCTGCACTTGTTTATGATGAGACATTAATTTATATCATTCCTGATTGGATCCATGTGAATATTTTTGATCTATAAATAAGACTCCCTGTCGAACTACACAAAGCTAATTCAAAACAAGACATTCGTTTGCTGGAATGTGAGCAGCTGTGCAAAAAATAATTGGGATTGCTAGTCAAGGACTTCTATTTCAAAGTATTCCCCATGTAAACATGTTTTTTGTTGTTCTACTCTACAATTCATTATTGTATTTCTATGTATGGTATGATATTGTAACTCATCAATGTTATTAGAGTTGAAGGCAGAAAATCTTTTTTCTCCTTGCAGGGGAGCCTACCAGTGCTCCAGCCTCTCACAAATTATCTGTTTTATCCCAGCCAGGATCACAGCACAAAACAATACAGTTTAAACTCACAGAATACAAGTACAGAATAATCATCACATGACTATAAAGAGCTTGAAAAAACAAACTCTTAAATGTGCCCAATAGTGATCCTTGAAGCAGTTCTTGGTATTTTCTGTTGCATCAGGTCTTTGGATGTACTTTATACCTAGCTTATAATCTCACTTCAACTTTCATCCCATTCCTGAAACTCAGCCATCTGTTATGCCTGAATTGCTGTGTCAATCTATCTGTTATGCTTTCCAGCAATATAAATTTCTTACTTTGTCAAGTCTCAAAGATGAATTACAGTTTCTCCAGTGAATAAAGATGAAATTTCAACTCTCAGCATGATCAAACATCCTCCCACTGTCCAGATATGTGGGCTCTGAAAACACAGATTTCTCTTCAAAACACTTTATAAATTACAGAAAAAGCGGCATTAAGAAGGAGCATTTGCTTTCCCTGGCTGTAATCCTCTCTTTATTACAATGTCCCTTGGTAGTCTCCAGTTACAGCAGTTAATTACACACCACAGAAAGTCAAGAGCTGAAATTCATTTTTCTTTAAACTTCTTGTTTACAACAGGAAATGTCTTCAGTCAATTCTAAGTAGAAGTTACAACTTGTATTGACAGACTTGAAGTTGCTCAAATATATTCTAGGCAGTTCAGCCCCCAATAAAGCAGTTCAGGGTCACTTTCCAAAGCAGCAGCTGGGTCGGCTCCTGACAACTCCTTGTCCAGAGAACATTCAGAGGCTGGCACACATCTGGTCAGCAGCAACAGCTCTGATTATCTCTGACTTTCAGATTACTGGAAATGCAAGGCCTGCCACTTGCACACCAGCCAGGTCAGGGATCAACATCCCAGGCTGTGCTTTCAGCCTTGAGCTTTGCACACCCCAAACTGAAGAGAGGCAAAAGTGCCAGGTTTAAGAGCATGAGAAATCAAAATTACAGAGAGGAAACAGGAAACGTGGGCTAAAAGAATGAGAGTGAGCACAAAACTTGATTGTGGTTACGCTCTCCTACTTAGTGTCACAGTTTTGTCATCAATTACAAAATCCTGTAAAAACTTCTTAAAAATTTTGGTAAGCAATCAGGAGATAGCTCCCTGATAATGAAACTTCTAGTTAAAATCACTTTACCACTGGTTATAGCAAAAATATTAAGTTATATTAATTCTAGTTTTATATTGGTTCGTTTTTTTGAAAACTCTCATATAGCAGCTATATATTAGGGGAATAAGGTGTTTAAAGACTCAATAAACACTTAATATTCAGTCAAAGAACCAGCAGTATTTTCTGTAACTTATATTAAAATCAATGCTAAACTTACTGACTAGTGAAAAAACATGGTTAGTACATGCATCCCAAATTTTCTTCTTAAGGCTTGTTCTTAGTGCCTTATCAGTTACATTTCAGTGTACAGAAACTTTAATTGACACAATTAAATCAGATTAAATCAACATGATTAAGGGTGCAAAATCAGGCATGTCAAAGTTAGGAAACACTAAAATTAGAAAGTAACATGCTCTGCATTTTTCCAAATATAAAGAAACCAAATATGAAGTAACATGCTCTGCATTTTTCCAAATATGAAGAAACCTTATGATATAAGGTTATCATAGGTACCTTATGATAACCTATTATCCCACCTGATTCCTCAAGAATTTGTTTATTGTACACTATTCAAATCCTGCTCCCAAAACCAAAAATCCTAATGCGTTCTTCTGTGGCACTTACAACTGTAATACCTGAATTCTCATACATTCCTTTATTTTCCTAGAATATGTATCGTGAAGAAAACACCTTTTGCAATCTGCAAAATAATGAAACTAAGGCACAAGAGGGTTAGGGTCAGAGGTATTAAAGGAGTCAGACAGCCAATATAAGATTGTTGGACCTGACTTGTCAAAGGGCATAGTTCACACAGCCAAATATGCAAGGTCTTAAGGTACATCCCAAAGGCATGGGCAGTCACAGCTGCTGAAGGAAGGTCATCTTCAAGTGTCTCCCTTCAATTCTCCCAGAAAAGAGAGTTCATTCTTCACTTGTACAGCTCAGTATTTGATTATCCAGCAAGTCAATATATCCCAAAGAACAAGAATAATACTAAGGTAACCACAAAATTACTGACTTCTGCTGACTTAGTGAGCTAAACCATTTTGGCAAGCAGGAGATTTGATGTAAAGGAAGGACAGTGACAGCTCCAGAAGAGGGAATGGGATTTCCCCTCTTGGAGGCAATTGTTTGCTGGATCAGGTTACACATGGTGCCCAGCTGAACGACTGGCTCAAGAACAGATTGCCAAAGCTGGCAACTACCCCAGGAAAACAAACCGAAACAGGCATCACAAACCTTTCTAGCAGTGCAAGAACAGAAGAAACATCTGTCTCATGTCCCCAGAAAACAGCTTTTCTGACTTTAACAGATACCCACCACTAAGAACAGATCTAGCCAAGAAAATACCCACTTCCTGAAAACACATTCCTGGTTTTCAACACAAGGTAAAAGAGCTCCTAAGCAATGACTTCTCCTGCCATAGCTCTGCACTGACCCATCCCCACAGCAGAGTGCTGGGCTGCACAAAAAGGCTGCACAGAAGTTGACACAAACAAGAAATGACACCTCCGGCACACTGAATCAAGCAGAAACACTGCTGACAACAGAATATATAGATAAATAATAAAAGATGTCATCATAGTGAACAGCATATCCATTTCCCACATTCTGAGGGCTTTACTCTGGAAACCTCATCACTTATTTCAGTATGCACCATGCATTCGCTGAGCCCTCCAGCACCCTTTTTTAAATGGAAGGAATAAAAATTCTGTCACATGGAACATTACTGATAGTGAAAAGTTTCATACTTGCCACAGTAGCTGTGCCACATGGGCAGTGACAGTGATGGACAGAGACTACAAAACAAACAGATATAAATTGTCTCTGGGCAACAAGAGCAGGCCTTAGGGCTTCACTCCATAAACACTCCCAGCTGTGCTGATGCAACTGTTCCCAGGAATGCACAGTGCAACACAACGCTGAAATGTTTGTGTTTTTGTAGTCAAAGAGAAAACAAACAGTCAAACAAAAGACCACAAAAATTCCCAACCACCTTTTAAGCACAGTTTACGTCATTAGTAAAGTTTATAGAGCCAAAAGGAATCAGACTTCAATAGAGGATAAGGGAGGAGGGAACATCAAACTGTGTTGTCACATATGACACACAGAACAGTTTCATCTGTCCTGCCACCATGTGATTCATTTCCCCTGGTCTCAATTCATCTGTGGTCTCCTCATTGGGCATGGGAAGGGTTAAAGAACCAAATAATTCAATAGTGCAATTATTTTAATTTTCAACTCCCCTGTTCTTACTTTGACAGCAGTGTCATCATAATGGATACAGGTTCATTGCCAGAACCTCTTTGAGTGACTTTCTGAGGTTCCTAACTTGAATCCAGAGATTATTTTCAGGTTTTGATGAAAACACTTGGGGCAAATTCCAATAAACTAATAACCAGAAAAAATTCCAAGTGCAATCTTCCCAAATTTCCAAGAACCATTGGAAAGCATGAATAACTGTCCTCCTTTTTCAAATCTTCCTCAGCTGGAGATGCACTTCATTCTTCTTACCCTTTTCTGAGGTGGAGTAAAACTTTCTCTATGGAATTCTTGAAAATATTGTAGAGATTTTTAATGCTACATGCAATTTCATTTTAATGCCAATTTTTACGTTGCCTTTATTTTCCATCTTTCCTTTATTTTTCTATTTGCAACATCCCACACTAGTATAAAATTAACACTTGGCTAATACATTTGATGGATTTGTTAGTCACAAACTGCATGTTCCAACAATATTAAAATGACATTAATGAGAAAATTGCAAAGCTTCTTTTTAAATCAAATTGAGCCTTTTTCATGTACTTTTTTTAAACAGCTAAATCCCTGACTGAGCTATATTACAAACAAAAGATGTTTGTTTGAAATACTGGAAAGAATTCTATTCTGCTCTTTCCATCTCTTTGTTCCACCTTTGGTATTGCAAATCAGATCAGCTCCTCTGCTCATGCCTGGCAATCAATAAACACTATTCAAGTCTGTATCATTTTTGGCAGTTTGTTGTCGCTTTACTGGCTGTAATTAAAATAACGAGCAATCAAACAGTAACTTAAGTATTGCAAATAAAATCAATTGTGAAACACACAACTTGTTAGCCAGCTTTTACAGAACTAAACACCCAAGTGCTTTTCATATACTCTAGGTATTTCCAGAAAGCAGCAAGTGTACTGCAAAGTTTGACAAGTTGGTTTATTTAACTTCTCCATCCTGGTTGTGCTGAGCTGACTCCCAACTGAAAGATTAAAAGATCAGAGGTTCTGCAAATCTATTTCTCATTTTCAAATACCTGAAGTTTATTTTCTCAATTCATTTTTAGCAAAAAAAATGTGTAATTCTCATAGAGAAGCGTCACCATTTCGAAATATTTCAAAGTGAGAGAAAAGTTCAAGACAAATTAAAGCATTTTGTTACCTTCCTGCTTTCCTTTTGTCTTTAAAAACAACTAATTCTTAGGGTTCCTAGTGTCAAATACTTGCACACTACAAATACTTAAAACTACAAAAAAGTTCTAGTATACTCTTTAAAATACTCCTGATTTACTCAAAAACCCCATGAAAATATATTTACTAAAATGTATTTTCAAACCTGAATTTAGAGCTCTCGGGAATTAGAGAAATTTTAATTGCCGAAAGGAAAACTTAATAAACTTTTCTGAGAATCAGCATCCCTGGCCCTGCAATTTTCCTGTATCAATGTACACACTGAGAATGAAAAACAAGAAATGTAAATTTTTAAGTAATGTTAATAGCACAAGGAGATACTCATTATTTTAAATTACAATGTGCAAGCACATTTACAGAACAGTCTGCAAATTCTGTTCCAACTTCTCTAGAATAAAAGTAAAACCATATAAGCTATAATTTAAGACTGAGGTGTTACATAGATATTAGTTGTTTATTTTTGGCATACTAGAGAGGTTCAGCTGCAGCATAAAAAGTAACAGAAAAGTGAACAACAGTGTAATATCACCTGCCCATGATGGTTAAAGTTAATATCAATTCTTTCTACAGGGGATATTTTCAGAAATCATTCTGATAGCTGAACATGAATCTTCTTGTGAATCAAACAACTTCAAAAGTAGCATGAGAATTTCTGCATAGACAGATACAGTGTTATTTACATGCTTTATTTTCTAATTTTTTAATAAATATCACAAATTTACTACTACAGCATAGAGCCATTTTCTGGAACAGGCCCAAAAGAAATGTACAGCATTGTACAGAGGGGTCAATGAAAACTCCCTTTTCAAGCAACAGCACCACTCAAGGCAATCCAGAGAACAATAGGACACACTCACCCTCAACACAACACAGGATTAAAAGCCCAGATTCATTTCTGAACTTGACCAGACTTTTCCAGCAATGAAAACCCACATGATTCTAGGGGAAGATACCAGATATTCTATTAATTTATTTTTTATGGTTCCTTGGCTAAGTGGTTCCACCTGTCTCAATATCCAGAAGCATACTTTCTTCTACAGACATTTGAAAATAAGAAGGGGGTAAAGAGAGAAGCTTTGGTAGCCTCTGTGGGCATAAATCAGGTTTAATTTAGGACCAACCAAACAAATCTCAGTCCTTGCTGGGCCCTCATGGCACATTCCAACAGCCTTGCTCTTGGTTTCAGAACCACACGAAGCACTGCCATGTTTCCATGGGCTGCTTCAGCAGCACAAAGCAGACACTTCTTAAATCATCCAAAAGGAAGTTTCAAGAATTTTACACTGAGAAAGAGGCAGACAAAAAGAATCAGGTTTGAAAGTATAAAAAATATTCAGTCCTATGGTAAAGCTCAAGAATTTATCTGTCAATCAGCCATTGAAAACAGTCTGGGAAACAGTCTTCTTAAACCTGTGGATTAATGAACAGTTCAAATTGCACAGTCTAACAACATTTAAGTATTTCCACATCAAAAGTTTGATTTTTTTTCCCTTAAAATAGCAAGGGGATGCAGTTCCATGCAGACACTACTAAAACAAATCAGCTGTAAAAGAAAAAAAAAAAATTAAGGTCCTTTGAGTACAAATTTGCAGTAGATAAAACCTTAAATTAAAAAATACAGTCATTAGTGGGTATGTGCTCTAATTAAGAATTCATTTGACCAATTTTATCCCACTGTTTCTCCAGGTGGAACTCTCAAGATCCAGATTAATTAAATCTCACTAAACACTCTGGCCATGAGAATAAAAGAAAAGTTACTGTTTCTCCAGCTTAACTTTGAATTGTCTGGCCAGACATGTGAGATAGCAAAAAAAAATTCCATCAGCCCTGAAATCGTAGACAGAATTGCCCTTAAGGACAAACACATAAATCTAATCATCCCATTTGTGGGCACAGGTTCCAGGTGGAACAGTAAATACACCATTCTCCTCAAGAGGCTCGTTAGGCTCATTTGTTTGGTGTGACTGAGCCTGTGCTGGGAGGACATCAAGGTTTTCTCATTAAATCTCTTATTTGGAGGGATGGGAGGGGAGAAGGGGGTCTCCAGAAGAGGACTCCATGAAGGTGCAAACAATGAGAGTGCAGCCCAATTCCCACCCACCTGTGCTGGAAATTCAGGAAACTCAGCATCTGAATCAGTGCCTGGGCAGAAGGAGAAGGGCTGCAAATGCTGGGCTTGCACTGCCCAAGCAGCAACTGCACAATAGCACAACAGCTGGCCAAACAGCTCTGGAAATCAAGAAGAAAATTCTTTTAAAACTCTACTTTCTCAGAAAACAACTTAATTCATGTGGAACTATGGACAATAATGAACTCCCAAATGCTTCAGCAATACAGTCATGAATAAACCCATGAGGGCTGAATAAGCATTTACACAAACACACTCAGAGAGTTCATAAAATAGCAGGCCACATCAGATTTTTAAAAAAATAAAATCACAGGATGAAAATGTTCCAGAGCTGCATCTCATATCTTATAAGCCAAACTATAAAATAGGGAAAGCTGGCACACTCTGAAGAGAGATTTTTAGAAAAGGGATGAAAACCAAAGCACAGATCACATGAACTCATTGACTGGTGCTCCCAAACAAATGCCTACCCATGTCCTTGCACACACTAGGAAGTGCTGAAGAGCACTTTAATTAATGGACGGATTGAATCTTTAACTGATACTCACAGCACTCATAGCTTCACACTGGAAATTGGTTAAATACGTAGTCATTGCCAATAGTTCACTGCCCCAGAACACCTATGCTAAAAAACAAATAAAACATGCAGACAGAGTTATATCCCTTCAATAAAAAGCACAATAAAAAAAAAAAGTGAGAGGTACTGAAACTTCTCATAGTTGTGCTATTCTATTCTTAGGTTCACAGAAAAGGTAACTGGGAGGGAGAGCTCAAGAGGTCACCTGGGCTGCTCCTTTCCCTGGCCCAGATCACCTTCCCTCAATCCACACAGAGTTGTCTGAACAGGAGATTAGGTAACAGACACTGGGCAGGATTTCCAGGCAGAGGACCCCAGAGTTTCTGCACCATTATGCTTAAAAAAAGAAGTATCTTCTGGTAGGATGGTAATAAAGTTCAACCTGCCTGACTCTTGCTTTGATCCAAGTTCAGTATTTCTTGTGCTCTTCCACCATGACCCTACAAATACTTCTTGCACACCTAAAAGCTGTTACACTGACCTTTAGCAACCTTCTCTTCAGATTAAACTTTAATTAGTTCTTTCCTTCTTCATTGCAAGTTGGGTTTTCCAAGACTTAAGTCCACATGACAATTTAATACAATTTAAAAATTAATATAATTTAGTAGAATTGCATATCTTGCAATGAAATAGACCATAAAATGAAGTACTGTGAAACAAACAAAAAAATCTGGAAAGAATCCTAGAACAGCCTCACATCAAACAAACATTTTAAAAAGCTGAATGTGAGAAATTAAAGGGTTTCTTTGGTCTCAATATTGTAGCCAACCTCAGTACCACTACAGGAGAAGCAACACATCACAATTTTATCAGTAACTTTCTCAGATAAAATCATGAGCAAACTGACAAACCAGATGCTTTTTCTCATTTGAGTATCACACTGGCACATACCTTCTTATTGGATTGTCTGCCTTCCCTTTTCCTACAGCTCTCACATTGATGGAAAACAAATAGCCAGGAACAGTTTTGTCACCACCTCTGCTGCTCCAGGACCACAACACATGACTGGTGTGCAGCTCACACATTGCCCTCGCTGCCTCTATCGCTTCGTGGCACTTCACAGAAAGGCATTTCTATAATTACACATTCATTTCTGTCTCAATATTAAACACGCTACATTACAAAAGCATCTGACCCAAATAAAAACTGAAAGCAGCTGTTGTTTTTCCAAGATGATTCTTCCAGCAATCCATCACAGAGAAATAGAAAAAGTCACAAAGCTTCTTTAGAGCAAAAGCGAAATTTTTTGGTTTTAGATTATTTCCAAACTTTAGGTCTTCAACATTGAAAATTCAGTCTCTAAATAACATTACTGCTTGTTCTAGCTCAGAAAAGGACTTTATGTCAGACAGACTATTATTTGTTGATTTCTCACAAATATTCAATCTCTTATTTTTAAACACTAACAGACAATTTCAGAATGCAACTTATACAAAGAACAAGAAGCAATGAACAAAAAATCTAGCACACAAACCAAAAAGGCATACAAAGGAATCCTAAAGGCATTATCCTAATCTTGTCCTGCTAATTGCTTGGCCATACCATGAGTGGCAGCACATTTCTGTATCGCCAAGATTATCCCTGGTGATTCCAATGGAAGTGGAAGGAGGAAACAATATTCAGCTTTAGGAGGAACAAGGCATTACAGTAGCAGTGATTTGTTTTAATACCCAACAGATGTTAACAAGGTTTTACATTGCTTGGCAGGGTTTGGCTGTGCTGTAAAGCTGACTAAGACACAAGACAGAGGTGCTGGTTATTGCCTTACCTTTCAGGTCCACGTCATCTTTGCAGCTTATCAACCATAATCCAAATCCATTAAAGCCACATCAAACTCTCAGAGCTACAATCACTGGATGAATGTGACCATCACCTTAACCTATGACTTGATCAGCATCAGATACAACAATAGTTTTATACGAAAAATTGAATCTAGAGCAATAAAAGTTTCTGTGCTGTCTTTAAATCACACATTTTCTTTCTGCTGCCTTGAAGTATGGAGATCTGTAACTCATAAAAGCAGCAGCCACTTCACCCAGGAGACACAAGCCCTGAGATATCAGAGTCTTGTTTTAACAAAAATTTCTGGAACACCCTAGGGTTCATCTGATTTCTTTTCTTTTTAGTAACCAAAGAAAAATCTAAGTATTTCCAGAATCAATTCCTCACCAAAAAAGCACACCTCCCACAGAAGTATACCTCTGCCTAAAGTGCATGCCCATAACCAATCTTCCTAAAAATTATCTGGACTTGGAACTAAATGTAACAGCTGTTCAAATGTTATAAAATCACATGTGAGCCTTATCCCCCAAAACGAGGTAGAGGAGGGAACAAATTCTTTCTCCTGAGCTCATTCAAACACTTGAAGCAGAAAGTTGCTTAATAATTTGAATATCACAGCATAACTCTTAACCTGACTCTCAAGGATGCACAAGCCTACAATGAAGTGCCACACTTTGAAACACAGAGAACTGAAATCTGACAGCACCTCTCTTTTATATACTTTCATATATGAAGTAACGAAGATACTTATGTTCAGTCTTCTTGCTATCACCTCACCCCACACATCCCAAATGAATATTTTTTAAGAAGTTTGAGTCAACTCCAATTTTTTTAAACACCTGATTGTGACACACCTGTTGTAACATCTCTCATTACATGACCTAAATGTGTCTAAAATGCTTTATGACCTTATTGATCTTATAATACACACATCTCCAAACAGCCTACATCAGGAAGCATTTCTGTGTTTAGAGAAACAGTACCCTGTGACATACAGTACCTTGAGTTTGAAAAGCAAAAATGAGCAAATACAAATGATTAGTAGTTTATTTCAGATCTTGCAATAGCAAATCCCCAGTCAAAAAGAACAGTTACATGGAATCATACCTGCTTTGACAAACAGCAGCCACAAAAATAAGGTGGCAATTTCACACTCCCTCTTGCAATCTGAGTTCACTCTGTCAAATCCTCCCCAGGTAAGGGATTTACAAGGTACCAAGGAACCATCACTATTAAGGGAAAAGCAAGGCAAAGAATGAATAGGGAAGGCTTCTCACTGGAGAGGATGTGGGTTGTGTCAACTCTAGCTATTTGAATGCATGATTTTATTTCCAAGTTCAGTGAATTTTTTGCTCTGCTGGAATAGGTATTAGGTCTTGGCAAATAATCCATCCTCACACCACACAAAGGAGAAGATGAAGACTGTAAATTTTGTGGTTTAAGCATTAAGTGCACTTGGTGAAAAGATCCCAGATATTTTCTCTGGAAAAGAAGAAAACTCCTATCTAGATCATCAGGTGACTACAGAACTTGCTGTAGGACACTTTTTCTCTGAAGGAAAAGAAAAATCCATTTCAGCTGGATTTTTTTGAGCAGGATACAGAGACATTGATGAATCTGAGCCTTCTTTCCCATCAGTATGACAGAAAGAATGGTAGATATTTCTGAGACCACTGTGTATTATCACCTTACCTGCAGCCTCTTAGTCCCTCAGAGCCCACAAAATCCTTTCGCTACAACCAGCTCAGCACATCACTGCAATTTTACTGTTTGCTCAAGCAGCACCAGCATCCACCAGCACCGCAGGTCAGGCTTGCAGAGAACTTTCTGGTCACTCTCCCAGTTCTGTAACTACTGCCAGTGTGATCCATCTTGTGTTTCCTGTCTCATGCTCTGGCACAATCCTCAGGATACACTTTTTTTCTACTCTATACTGACACAGTGTCCAATATGAAACTGGTCTATAACTTGGTTTAGTAAGGGACTATAACCAGGCTGCCTAATCTCCCACAGAGTTCCACCACACATTTCTGAACACAGAAAACTTTCAAGACCCTTTTTTTGGATTGTACCAGGATCTCTGAAAATTCAAACAATGGAAGCTTTTGGCTTGTCAGTTCAAAATTCAGATTCTTGTTGGATCTGTGTTTTGCAATTGGCAACATGACAAATTCTCTTCCCATAGAACTGCAGCAGGAATTCCCCCTGAGGTTTGTTCAGCACAACCTTCCCCAGCACTTTAGGGTCAGTGCTGAGGAGGGAAACCTCCATCACAGAGTGCTCTGGGACATGAGACTGCCAACTGCTGTGCATGTTTGGCTTGGACAGTGCAAGAGACTTTTGGCTGAATGTCATGTTATTTATTTTGGTAGCATAACGAAACAGTGACAGGATGTTTGTTTATTCTGCTGACAAGCTGCACCCATAAAGCCTAAGAGATGCACTGCATTTGACAAGAAAATACTGCTGGAAAGCACCTTCTTTGATACATCACTGCTTTGTTAAAACCCCATATAGACTCATTTTGTACAGACACCAGTTCCATTACTCATAATGGCTTTATGAAAGAACAATATTCTTCCTTAGAGACTCAGCACACACATAATAAAAGACAATTTCTTTCTTACACAGTGATAGCTAATGTGCCAGTATTTTATTTCACTTAAAATTTGAACTGAATTTAGTTTTAATTTAATCTCAAGTTAACTGTCCTATCCAGAGGCATGTATCAATGCTGAACAACTAAAAAAAACATAATACTGAATATAATCTGCTGTCTTATCCTACTTTTTATGAGACCCAATTTTACTGTCAGTCCTGACATCAATGTGAACACCAATCTGAAAAAATACTGAACCACACTGCAAACTGTGTAAAACTTTCATGGCACTGAAACCACAGGATTATTTTAACAAGTAGCTGGGCATAACACTATTTCTAAATTAAAATTTTACTGCAGTCTCAAGCTGATGAAATATGTAACATTTTTGCTATCAAAGTGCAGCAAGTCAAAGCTAGAACTCTACAAATACCTCTTAAAAATCACATTAAAATTATCTGATCCTTTTAATACCTAGTGTTTATATCACATCTTTAATTTCAAGGCTCTAAAACACATGCAAAGACTGATTATAACAAAAAAAACCCTAATTTAAGAGAAAAATACTGGATAGATTCTTTACTGTAGGCAAACTTCTCAGGATGATGGGGCAAATTAATATCCACACTGCATATTTTTTAGCCATTTTGCAGTTAATAGGCTTTTTCACATGTTTTTACTGCATAGTCAATGGTTACGATTTGCAACAACAGTGACTGTCATTTTTAATTAGCATTGGGTAACAGCCTACTAACATAAAAGACTTTCTATAGTCACAATAAGTAACCATGGGTGCACAGAAAGCCCTCTGAGCATCTTCAGATATACATTGGCTTCCTAAACTGCAACACAGACAGATTTCTTCCAGAGCTATACAAACCTGGTCACTGCAAACTGTGACCAATTTTACACCAATTATGAATTTAGGAAAGAAGATTGAAACTACAGTGAGCACACTTGTAGAAATTACTGCCTGCACCCTAAAAAAAGCCCACTGTGAACATTTGTGATAAGAAAGATAACAGAATTATTCAATATCCGGAGCTGGAAGAGACCCACAAAGATCATCAAAGTGCAACTACTGGATGGTAAATGGTAACGTGTTTTAGGAATTACAATTTAAAGCCAAATTATGACAACCCCTTTCAGGATACAAAGTCATCTTAATCTGAAAGTCAACAGTTGAGATTCTACACAAAAGCCTTCACTTTTTATAACACAAAGCTATTAAACAGATCATGAAGGAGAGGTACTCTAAGGAAGCATTGGAATATTGACATCAGGTATTAAAAAAGTTACTGTTCCAGGTGCAAATGACTTCTTATCAAACATTAATTTCCAATTATGACATTGTCAGAATTCCCTGTAAATAGCATTGTGAAAATGGTATCAACCAGAGAAGTGGCTTCCCAAAAATGTCTCCAGCTGAGGATATTGCTCCCAAAACATCCATCAGAAATGCACAGCATGGTGCCCTGCACATTTCAGCCTTATCTTCCAATTGTCAGAATGTCATCATCTCTTCTCAAAACACTAGAAAATATTTTGTACTCTATGTCCTTTCATATAATTTGAGGTACTCCAGCTGACAATACTCTGACTCATGGATATTATGCAGACGGAAATTGCCCACAAAGTCAAAGCCCCGGGACAGAAAAGAGCTGGCAAGGAGTTGTTTATTGAGGCAGAAGCAATCATAAACACACTGAGGAACTTCCCAGACTGTACTCATCATTCTCATTAGAACATGCTGCCCATATGTCAGGAGAAGGGTCAGTCTGGCTTTTTATCCTGTAGACCTCTACAGAAAACACCCACTTACATCTTCAGGCTTGCTAACAGACTGGCCCTCTCTCCCAAGAGGATCTGAACAACCTCAACCTACAAACCAGCTCAAGACCAGACTGCTGTGCCTTTCCTCACCCAATTCTGTCATTGCTCTATCTAGAAACACATCCAAAAGAACAGAAAATCTTACTGGCAGTTCTAAGAAATTTGTGACTAGCACTTGGCAGAGAAACTGGCAATGGGCTCTAAATCAGAAAAAGAAAATTATGTATATGCATTTAGGACACATTACTGCAAGACAAAACACTATCAATCAACTACAAACACTGAAACAACAATGCGGAACAGAGTAAAGATGTAGTCAAATCCAGAACAAAACCAAGTGCAAGTATACAAAACTCAGAATGACATTAGAGACTGCTGGAAATACCTGCCATACTTATCTATGCATCTACTCACCTGGGTGTGCAATGCTAATTAGAAACTTGAAACCGTCTATGCCTTCAACTTGTGCACTCTGCTGCTAACTTCTTGTCCTCTCTAGGTTTATACTGCTGCCCCCAGCCAAGCAGGAGCAGACAATCCTTTCTAAAAAGCTTTAAGCATTTCCACAGGTTAAGTTCTCCCTTAATTCGGTGGGCAGAGATGTTCAAATTAAAAGCAGTGTGACATAGATTTAATTCAGTCTGATTCAAATTAAGTATCAATAAGGTGCAGAAACCTTGACACACGGGCAGGATGCAAGGGTGTTGATTTTGATATAGTCCTACAAGGATCAGAAAAGTTACATTTTTAATTGCTCCAACAGGGATGAACACATCCTGGTTTTGACATCTTCAGCAGTCTAACAATATAGGGCTGAAAGTAATACATTCTATCCCCAACAGATTAAATAATTTTATCTGCTTAACTTTTATGGCCCAATGACTCTACCATAATCTTTACTTTATTTAAGCTGCCTTCCCAGGAGGCAAAAATCTGCAAAATCCATTTCCTGTCCCACAGTCATAGAGTAAAATAGGAAATGGCAATTGTTTCTCGAGTGAATCCTTCCCAGACACTTTGACCTTAAAAGTAAACAGGATCTTTTCTTTCATTTCTGTGCCAACATTGAGGAAACACATCAACCTGTGCACAACAATTTAAATGTAACACATCTCTTTGCCTGCTTCTCACAGTCTGGACTCCACTGGTCACCTCTCAACTCACAATATCATGGATGGTTTTTGTATCTATTTGTACTAGAGGGCTTGAGGAATGACAGAGGAACTGCATTAGATCAAACTGACATCACTAATATGAAAAAGTCAGAATGACAATCACTCCCTGATACCACTCCCTCACTGCAGAGATTAAGGATGAAAGAAAAAACAATCTTAGAAGTTGTTATTTAAAGAATATATTATTCTAAGTGTTCTTAAGTATAGCATGTTTTTATCTCTACTCGTCTGTCACAGCACAGCATAAACAAAGCACCACAAAAGATACACATACATTTTACAGTTTAAAAGAGGATATGAGAAAATGTCACACCATACTCTTTCTGGAGGCATATCAGTAAGCAAAGCATGGAATTTATGAAAGATCTACCAAAAATAAAGGCATGCAAAAGCTTTCAAACCGTCATTATCTCCTTGCAAAACAATGGGATTCAGTTTGCACAGGCATTACCAGATCACAACATTATCCCTGGTTAACCTTCCTCTACAGATACCTGAGAAAGGTAGAGAAATTGCTCAAGAACACAGCATAAGTTGGAATAATTTCCACAGAATCACCACCTGATCTTTACTGTTCTAAAGGGAAACTGTCATGTAGTTGCTGCTCTAAGATTTACCAAGATAACAAATGACATAATTTACAAGACAAAGCATACACTCAGTTTCTCAAAGCTACAAGGATCCTTCTCCACACACACACCTCTTACTGAGAAATATAAACAGAAGCTGTTTGGATACAAAAGCTTTTATTTATTCTATTTTTTATGTGCTAAGACATATTCCAGGCACTGTGTACTCAGAAAATACCATTGTATAAACAAATTTTACAAACTAAGCTATATTGTCTTGTTCTGCACATGAAGAAAAATACTCCTTTCAAAGGGAGTACTGTTGGAAAAATTGGCTTTTAATATTAGAGTTCTTTTTAGAAAAAAATTCTGTCCTGTAAACAGAAAAATAGAAGTATATTTTTTAAATATACTTAGTGTTAGGGACTATTGCAATTATATAAAAAAACCCCAGTACCCCAAACCAAACCGCAGCAAGTGATCATTTTCAGTAACAAAATACTGACTCTGCTGTCTACAAAGACAAAGATATGAGTAGATAACTGAAGCAGGGACACACGTGAAGGAAATTGTGGAAACTTAAGGTGCACTTCAAACTATAATCCCCTAAATTTTGTCAAGTTTTAGATGTAAATGCTCTTCTCTGTCAATTGATTAAACTGATCAGATTAGAGAAATAGCAGCCCATCTTTTCACAGAACCCCAGAATCCCTGGGCTGGCAGAGAACCTAAAGAGCATCGAGCCCAGGCCAGCCGCAGCAGCTCAGCCAAAGCCTGGCCCCCAGTGCCACATCCCGGCTTTGTTAAACACACCAGGCACGGGGACTGCACCGCCTCCCCATCCCAGAACCTTATCACTCTTTGTGGAAAACACTTCCTCCTAATACCCAACCTGCATTTCCCTTGATGCAGCCTGAGACACTGTCCTCTGCTTCTGTCAGTGCTGCCTTTTGTTCAAGATTTAAACGAGATGTATAATCTGTCAATTCTCACTCTCAAGGCACTGACCAGCCAGATATTCAGCTACCCTACAAAACACTTAGTCACAAGTGTCTGAAAAAGCCTCATCAGCACTATGACTTTTTTCTGGCAACATTTTATTATCAAATCACTGGTATTTTAATTATTTTTTAATGTTTTAGGGCTTTTGATGCAAATATGTCAGTATCCAACATGTGTGCTGCTGTAAGAAAAAATATTGCTTATCTGAAAATTTCATCAGTAGGTATTGAAGGAATTACCATTACACCTGTTTTGTAGATGGAAAACAGAAACAGAAAGGTGAATTGATCTGCCCTAATCCAATAGCAAAGAAAGAAAAATACTATTTCTTCCAATTGCACTATTCCTATCCATTAGGTTATACAGCATCCTGTGCCTGAAGTTTTAGGTTGGTTGTTCTTAAATATAAAACATCCTAATAAAGGAAGATGATAAAACAATTTCAGAACACACTGAAAAGGAAATTAATTGTTACACATCAATAGCTATATCTGAGTTTTGCTCTAGATATGGAAGCTTTCTGCTTCAATCTAAAATAGCAATCTCTACATAAATAAAAATTTCCCTGAGAAATAATAATCCATTATTAATACAATAACGATGTACCATTCCATAAATGTCAACTCCAACATGAAGAAAAAAGCAAAATATTGTCCACTGATAACAGCAATTCAATACTTTTTCCTCCTCTTGCTCCTTATTAGCAGAGGATACAATTAGTGAACTTTTAATACTTTTGAAGAAGTGACAATTTAAACAGAAAAATGAATAAAATTTGTTGACCATTCCTATAGTGAAAACAATTTGTAACATATACGAATTTCACTGTTGTTGGGTCTATTTTTTATGATTTGGCCTGAAGTCCAGAAGCACACATTCCATTCATGGGTTTAACCAGCAGTGTTTCTCAGTGACAGTGAAGCCAGTCTCCTGAACAGGTACCTGATAACACCCTCTCACAGCAGCTGATAAGGGAAACTGAGGGATTATGACCCACAAAAAGCTCAAAGTATTTCCTAGCAAATCCAAAAACACCTTAAAACTCGTAACACTGCGCTTCTAGGCTGTGTTCAACCAGCAGTTCCCCTGCCAGCTTCTCATAAAACAAGTGTTTTACAGCCTCAGTGGGGGCAGGCAGGAGTGGAAACCCAAAACTTTACAGGATTTCATTAAAGATGTGTGTAATGCATTGCCAAAACCCCAGTACACTTCAGCACCTATTCCTAGAAAGCTGAACACACCTCATGTTCCCCAGATGTCTCTGCACTCCCACAGCAAATGTACTTTTCCCTGTTAGAGGGAACTGTTCCCTCTATGCTGGAAATTGAACCTGACCTCTCCCCTGTTTCCTAAGCTTTCAAATTGCTAATCACTAATTAGCATCTCTGGTGGCTCTCTCAGAACACCAGAGTTTTATGTGCAAGCATGGCAATCCTTCCCATGCCCCTTGGAGCTGATCAGCATAATCTCAAGTTCTTCCCAGAGAAGCTCAGGATAACACTGAAGCCTCCCAACTCAAGGAAAATCAGAAATGTGGTCCAA
This sequence comes from Ammospiza caudacuta, assembly GCF_027887145.1. NCBI lineage: Eukaryota > Metazoa > Chordata > Aves > Passeriformes > Passerellidae > Ammospiza > Ammospiza caudacuta. Next base: position 77,753,600 of record NC_080596.1, read on the forward strand.
GTCTCTCTGGCTGCAGTCCAAACTCCCCCAATATTTACCAGCTAGAACATTAAGCTCTGATTTTATTTCCTATGACCACCATTTTTGAAGTTTAAAAAAAAATCCTAAACACATATCATAGACATGCTTAAAAATAGGAATGCGAAGCAATCCAAATAAATCAATACTGCTTCATTCTACAAAAACCTAAAATTCATTCACTCTTTACCTGATTTTGTGCTGTCACTTCATAATGTGAAAATCTATGCAGGGTTCTGCTTTTGTTTTGTTGGAGTAGGAGGATTATTTTAATATGCAGAGGATTGATTTTGTTCCTGTATGCATGAGCTGTTGATATTCCCAAGCAGAAAGACTCCTTTCTAGAATTATCATCAATATATATTACAAGAGAGTGTTTACTTCTACCCTGCCTCTCTTTTAAAAGCCTCCACAGTGTTAATTCCCAGAGCAAGGCTACAGGTCTCCTACTCAAAATTTCTCTTTAGATTTTCTAATCCTTTTCTCCTTAATCTCCATTATACGAAAAGAAACCCACATATGCATGGTCTGTGGGAAGCTAAGTAACTTTACCTCTCACCATAGTTACCACATCTGATTTAACCACTGGCTCTGGACATTGAATCATTGTCCTTTAGGATTTCAGATTTTATTTGTGTATGCCTCGATACGTTCATCAAGCATAAAATTCTACAACCAGACTGATTTTAATATCGTTAGTAGACGATTACATTTCAATTTATGCGGCTGTAAGATAACATACCATCCACCTCTGCTATTTCTGTACTGTGTACTGCTGTTTTCCAGGATCTCAGAAGCAAAAATGTTTAAATGTTACGTTATTGACAAGGCTTTCTGTCTAATCCAGTTCTTTGAATGATTCTAAAACAATGATACATTCAGATTTTCATTAGTATGCTCAACTATTCTATTAGACTTTTTTGTTTCTCATGGTAACCAATTTTATTTGACTTCACGGAAGCTGTTCAAATATTTAAAGGCACTCCGAGATGGCAGGAGTTTATCTCGGAGCATACATGATGTGTCACAGATATTCCTTTCCTTGCTCTTTTGGATTCCCCCCTTCCTGCCCCCTTCAAAAGCAGTAGCAAACAAATGAGAATCTCGACCTGCCACACTGCACCGGGAACGTGCTCGCTTCATGTGTTTATGTAAATATTCAAGTTACAATGGGCACATTTCGGAAGCAGCAGCTCGGTGGGTAAAACAGATGCTGCTTACGTTCCTTCATATGCACCGAATGCCTGTGCCAGAATGGCCAGGCGCAACGCAAGAACTAAAGTATAAACATCTGCAACACCTCTCTGTTTTCTTAACATTCTTTCACGCGTTTTCTTGCTAACTCCAAAAAGGCTCGACGGTGTAAAACAGAGAGAGAGGGGAAAAAAAAAAAAAAAAGAAAACAAGCCGACAACAAACAGTGAAATTGGAAACATCTGCGAGATAGCTACGGAAAACGGAATGAAACATGAATAAACAAAAACATGGCGAAAGTGGCCTGGGGTTGTTACACTGTCAGATCATTTTTCCAAGCCCAACATCAAGGCTTTTGTTACAAGCAAAGCGGTCATTTGCATGGAGAACCAACAGGGTTTGCTCTCCTTCGGCGGCCGTAGCACACGCACACAGACAGACACACACACAGACACACACACGGCGGCCGGCTCGCAGCCGGAGCCTCCCCTCACGAACACCGCGGCCGAGCCCCGGCCCCGCCGCGCTCCGCGCCGCCGCCACTCGCCCAGGGAAACGCGATTGAGGCATGAAAAACACGAGACGAACCTTAGGAGCGCTGCCCCAGCCGGAGTTGTGTGCGTCTCTCTCTCCCTCTGCTCTGCTGTTGCTGACAAGATCAGGCTGAGATTAACAAGTCCATGCTACTCTGCCAGCCTCGCTGCTCCGGCGGCTGCACGCACGCCGGGGGCTCGCAATAATACCAAACTTTGGGAAAGTTAAAAATGGAATGGGTTGGAGCAATGTAAAGCAAAATGGCAGGGAAGCAGAAAACACTGCCTGGACAATTATTGCAGCACCAAGCAGGGCACTGCTCTGTAGTCAAGGCTGTGTCAGCACTTTCTTTCTAAACCCCCCCATTTTCAGGGGGCTGCAATTCAGAAAGGAAAAAAAAAAAAAGAAAAAATGCTTATGGCCAAAAATATCGCAGGTAAACCCCTTTCTCTTTGCATTTTAAATCACCCATTTAAACCATTCAGAAAGTTACAGGACTCTGTGCACTTCTCAGGCAGTCCCACATGCCTTTTTTTATGCAAATACAAGTCTTTTGTTTTTAAAGAGGTTTCACAAGAATTTGACCTACATTGTGAATGCCCCCTCCTTTTTTTTTTTAATAAAAGCAATATAAAACATACCTTAACATCGAAACCCGGTTTGCATAAACATGGGATAATTTCTAAGTTCTGCACACACATTGCCTGAAAGGTGCCAGACTTAGCAGAGATATGAAAATGCTCCCACAGATGACCCAGCACAGCCTCTACTGAGGTCTCAACCCCAATTCATTATGGGAACTTGGTAACCCAAACTGCTGAGGCCATGTGCATTTTCCCTGGATAAGGAAAGGGTCCTTATAATCATGTTAAAATAAGGAAACAAAGTGTTTGATCTGTATTTACTACTTTACAACTACACTCTAAACAGTGACACATCAGGGCAACAGCTGCTGGTGTTGTTAATAGCAGGGTTTTGGTGGTGGGGGCTTTTTCTTTTGTTTGTTGGGTTTTTACTCAGATACAGAAATAACACTTTTTACACAACCCATTTACACTGACACTTTTCAGTTATGTTTAAAGTTACAATAACAAAATGAAGGAAAAAAACTCAAACCATGAACTATACAGGCATATTGCTACTTTCTTTTAAAGTAAAAATACAGCTTTATCGTAAAGTCTGGGCAGCAGCCTAAGCCTGCTGGGCAGGAAAACCAAAGCATAAGTCTTGGTTGATATGGAATAGCCAAGAAACGTGGAGAATCCACGATAATGGACAATACCACCACACCCACCTGCTCGGAGGAAGAGAACTCTATAACAGTGGTACAACCTGTGCTCCTTCCCCCCTGAACCGGCACAGGCTGCACATTCCTGCCTCAGGCCAGTCTGGTCTGCAAATACCACAAGTGATGGTGACACACACACACCCAGTTCTGCCACCTGGCACTGGGGTTACGATGGCCACGGAGAGGAAAGAGAAGCAAGTGTGGGGAAATCTCCATCCACAGCAGTTTTCTTCAGTGTATGAAAGCAGAGCACTGAGGGTTCTGCTCTGCTCCACCAACTAACACACAGAGTGTTTATGCTCCTGAAAGATACATCATTTGCATGCAGTGTTCAATGGCAGGCTGATGTTTTTCTCTGATCGTTAATCTGGAGCAAAGTGGAAGGCTACTGGAAACAAATGAGTGAAGTTCTCCTAAAGGTTTGGAATATTCTCTGCACGCTGCTTAAGTTAAACCAATTGCTAATTCACAATAACAAGACACTGAACGAGGACAAACATTAACACATTATGATTCAACTGGACAAGGAAGCAACACAAAATGGAAGCTGATTTTTCATCTTCCTTTTATGACACCAGGGGACAAGTCAAAAATAAAGAAGATACAGTACAAAACTTCTTAGTAGATCCAACTTCATACTTCCTATTGAAGAATAAAGTAGTAGGATTTATAAGAACTCTAAATGCAAAGGTATATAGGCAGTTAAACTAAATTTAATTAAATTAAGACTCGACTTTATAAGTTTGTATGGTAGGTTAAGCAGAAGACATATATTAACCTAATATTTAAGAAAAAAAGTACAACTTTAGTATATTAATGACCATACCCAGGAATAACAATAGCCATAAATATTGTGTTTAATTTAGCAGGAAACCACACATTTTAACAACATCAAAAGATCATTAGCTTAGCTCTCACCCCCACATTTATCATGCCAACATTTACACTATAAACCCACAGCTGCAGCCCAAAGCTGAGAACATGCCAGCAATATACATAGGTTGTATCAATATTTGCACATGGAGCCTTGAACACAAATTAGTTGACACTCAACACTTGAAGCTTTCTCTCTGAAGTCGCAATATTTAAAGGTTAAAGATTAGACATGCTCCCTCTTGTGTTAAACTAAGAATACACGAGTGCATGCTGTTTTCTCTGACATGATGGTTGCTTGGCCATCTGTTCCATCAAGCAACCCCTTTAGCTCTGGCTACTCGCGTCTGACAGAGCTTCACCAAAACCCCTCCAGTTTAAAGGCAGATACAGTCTGAGCACATAACCTGTATCCACAGAGTATCTGTGTGACATTAAACTAGCTACTGTATTATCAGAAAGGACCATTAAGAGATTACATGTAAACAAAACCTGTTGCAAATAAGTGTCTAGGACAAATACACACATGACTTGATCAACTACACGGCAAGTCACGCTCATTCAATCCCTATAGGCATCACAGAGTTAAGGTATGCCAGGTTCAGGCTGCTCAGTACCATTAATCATGGGGAACACTGAAGAGCAAATTTCCTTCTAAATATTAGCTTACAGGATGCTGAAGACAGACAGGAAGAACAGGAATATTTTACAATGCCACACAATTATGTTTGTAAATACAGCAACAATTGAGCAAAGTTTTCAATCCTCCACCCAAGCAGCTCAGGGTGAACCATTCCCTGCACAGAGCCTTAATGGAGTCAAAATCCCCCTTATAAAAATCCTCTTGCAGGATCTGGTCCCAAGATCGTGTCTGGACACGAATGCTAATCCCAGGTGTAACTAACACAAAGGTTTTACTAACACACTTCTCAAACAAAGGCTTTGCACCTGGTGTGGGCTTGGTAAATTATGTTTAGGCATACATTTGCTGGTTATGGTCAGCACAAGGCTGAATGCTAGGGCAGCTGTGAGTAAATATCAATAAAAAGTTAAGAGTCAAGAGCCAAAGAAAATCCAATACTCAACTACATGGCTTCCCACATTCCCTTTTATTTACCCCCATCCCTTTGTGGTGGACAGATACTTTCAGTGCAATGAGATCTATGCACATCAGAAATAATACCACTAAATATTCTCAGAAACATACTTGCTCTTTCAAACCAAGAAAGCTAAATGTGTTTGCTCCTCCTGGAAGTCTTGGTGTTTATTTTCCCTCAGTCTTCTGCAGACCAGTAAAAACATAACCGCAATGTTCAGAGAGCATAAAAATCACCAGGGTTATTGATAGGTACACGGTTTGGGGGCTCTTTAAAGCTTCAAACTCAAGCAGCACACTGCTTGAAGCACATTTCTGCCAGTGCATCAGGAAACTAAACTTTTGACATCGACTTCAGCAAGAGAATGAAGTTTGTATGTACTGCACGGGCCGGAGGTATGGGCGCCTTTCCCTTCCTCTCAAGCTCGCTGTGCTGCAGGTCCGTCCCGGTGCCCTGTGTCACTGCGGGTCACAGCGAGGTGCCGAACACCGAGACACTGCCCAGAAAGCAGCTTTTACATTAGGACTGACACTCCAAGAGCGGTTTTATTCCCTCGCACACGCACAGAAGTAGAAACTCTGCGGGATTGCCTCCCTTTTCTTTTCTTTTCTTTCTTTTTTTTTTTTAAGGAAACACTCACGTACGTCCGCCAGAGGAATTACTGCTCGCTTAAACCGGTGCTTGTCACCTTACAGGGACGGGCCAGAGGTCAGCGGGTCACGCGAAGCCTCTGAGCGCAGCCATGGAGATCCCCAGCCCGCCGGGAGCCCGCCGGGAGCCCGCGCAGCCAGCGCCGCCCGGGACAGCCCCCGCTCCGCACCTGTAGCGCCCGGCGGCGCCGGCTCCGCGCCCGGCCAGGCTGCGAGGGCAGCGCCGCCCATGAAGGGACCCCCAGAGCCCCCGGCGGCCGAACGGAGCCGCCCTCCCTCTCCACCCCGTCCCCCGCGGGGCGGGCGGGACCGGCCCGGCTGCGGCGGGAGCTGCGCCCGCCCCACGCCTCCGCTCACCGGGAAACTCGGCGCCGGCCCGGAGAGCCGCGGGCAGGGGGCTGCCGCCGTCTCCGCTATTTAAACCTCTTCCCGCCGTCTCCGCCTCACTGGCTCTCACTCGCTCCCTCCGCCCCGCGGAACTCACGGAGGCGGCCCCGCCCCTCCCGATGTACACACAGCCACACACCGCCCGCCGCTCCGCCCGCCCGCCCCAGAGGCACCGCCCATTGGCTCAGCAGCCTGCCCGTCAACCTGAGAGGCTACGGCATTGGCTGGTGGCGCTGTCAATCACATCGCACCCCGCCCTGCGCCCCGCCCCTCCCCTTCCCGGACACCTCGGGGGTGTTAAAACGGCCGTTTGAAGTCACCAGCAAAATTTACTTTTAGGCCCCGCCCACTGAGCCCGAGAGCTGTTCTGATTGGGCCGTAGGAAACGGCTCTCTGCCGCCCCTGAGTGGCTGGGTGTCCATAACCCCCCCAAATCCCGCCTATCCCGATGCCGTCATCCCATTTGATTTGTCCGCGCATCTCCGCGGCCCCGCCCATTCCCGCACCGCTGCCCATTCAGGCGCGGCTCCCCGAGCTCTGGGGCGGTGCCCACACTCACGGCGGAGGAACGTGAGGGAAGGCAGCCGCTCATTGGCCGGCGCGCCGTCGCTCTCCGTCCGTCACCGCCCCCTCGGAGCGTACCAAGCCGCGGCGGCGCGGGGTGGCGGGAGGGGGGGAGCGCGCGGCGTTGGTTCGGCCCATGTCCATGAGGGCCGGGGCGGGGCGCGCGCCGTTTCCCGGCATGCCGCGCGCGCCGTAGGTAGCTCCCGCCGGGACGCGCTGGGAAGGAGGGCGGGAGGGAAAGGAGGGAGGGGGGAGGCGGCCGGTGCCCGATCCAAGATGGCGGTGCAGGAATCAGCCGCTCAGCTCTCAATGACTCTGAAGGTGCAGGAGTACCCCACTCTCAAGGTGGGTGCCGGGCCGCCCCCGGCGCGGGGGGGAGCGCGTTAACGCCCTCAGCGTCCCGCCCGAGCAGCGCTGAGGGGGAGCCCCTTCTCCCCACCCCGTTCTCCCCGCCTCGGGAGCCCCGGGGCTGTGGGATGGAGGTCGGGAACGATTCCTATCGCGTGGTTCCCGCCTGTCCTCGTTTTTCCTCCGCTTGACGTCTCGGCCGGTGCCGCTCCGCTGCTGCTGTTCCCATCCCCCTCCGCGGAGGGAGAGGGACGTGCCTGGAATATGCGGCTGTTCCCTGGTGTCTCCGTGCCCTGAGGGGACGGGGGAGGCCCCCGGGCCACGCCGGGGACACAAAAAGAGCTGGAAAGGAGCTGGGAGAGAAGTGAGGTCCTTGTGCTCGCGGGGCGGTGTGAGGGGGGAGCGGGCTCGGACGGAGCCGGGCTGGGGGAGAGGGGCTGGGGCGTGTGAGTGGAATGTGCCCCCTCAGGAACACCGAGCGCTGCCTGGAGTGCTCATCCCAGATGATTATCTGCATCTACGTGGCGTTGTTAGGAGACGTGGTAAAGGGGAGGGAGTGGAGGTGGCGGTGTAATATGGTTCCCTGGCTGCTTGGTCCCCCGAAGATGGAGATGAGCTTAAAATATAGAAAGGGACAGACGTACTGGGGGGCTGTGGAGGCGAATAGGCAAAATGCAGTTCGGTAGAAGCTGTTCCTTGAGATGCTGGGGCTGCCTGCGGAGGGAGGTCTCCCAGGGCTGCATAGGTGGGCTCGGGCTTTGAGCAGGTGTTGGGAGGCAGGTGAAGGACTCGGCGGTGACCTTAGCGCTCAGTGCCCCCGAGAACTGTTGAGCTGCAAGGATGGTGCTCATAGGAATCAGCGGGAACCTTTGTTTGAAGTGTCGTGGTGTGTATACAGGACGTTTGCCACATAAATAGCTGCAGCTGTGGAAGAAGGATCCCTATTGCAGAATGCCTATTTAAACATCTCTCGTGTCAGGGTGTCCACGTTTTGCCGTGTACAGGAGATGTTAATGCAAAGTCAACTTTGTTGTGCTGAGATCATGCTGTCCTTCACACGCCGAGCATTGTGTGCTCTTTACAGTGTTGGTTCTGCAGGTTCTCTGGCCATGTTCTTCTTGTGCACGTCCTCCTCCACCAGCTCCATTCTGCTCGGGTCTGAGAAGCAGAAGGACAGTGTTGATTCCCCTTTTACGTGTGAAGGCTCCTTTCTGTCACCCAGAAGTACTTTGAACCTGACAGCATCAGGCCTAAATTTTAAAATAGCTGTAAAGAGCTCTCTGGCACTTTCCATAGCCAGAACAATGTGAAGGCATTTAATGTTAAGAAGATCGTTTTAAGACTGTATTTTAGGTGTATTCCAGTTGTTGCCACAGCTTTGGTTGCTGCATTCCTGAAAAATTACTGGCAGTGAGGATCAGTGAGTTTTTGTTTTGGTGCTTATGACTTAAGATGAATTGTCAAAGTGCCAGCCATTTCAAAGGTAGATAATATTTTGGACTAATTATTTTATTTTCACAAGCATTCTTTTCACCTAAAATATCTCAACAAAAATATACATAACAGAATGGAATGTTGTTTGTCAAGTTAGCAAGCTAGATAGTAAGAGGGTGATACACCCTTGCACTGAAATTCCTAATTTCCAAGCAGAGGTGATGTTTATTGACTCTTCCCAGCAGCCATTCAACTTCTGGGTTGTTCCTGTAATCTTTAGTAACATTTTTCATTGTTTAAAAAAACCTGCCAGAACATTGTCTGCTCAAATCTTTTCAATGTGTCCTCTGAAATGTTCTTAGCTCTGAGTCATATATCAAAACATTTTACTGGTGGAGGTGAAAAGGCAGCACGGAGAAATGAACACTAAGGCTAAAGTCTGCTAAAGTAAGTTGATATGAAATCTCATTTTGATCTTTAGAAATCAGATGATGCCTACAGGTTTTTGTGGGACTGAGACTGAATTTTTATTTCCAGTTTATTTAAAGGCTGTGTAAAATGAATGTGTACCACTGAGGGCTTTTTATTCACCAACACAGTAGCTCAGATGTGTCTCTTGGAGCTCTGGACACTGGTGGTTTTCCCTTATGTGAGTAAAATAGAAAAGATTGCAGACTTGTATTTATATCCTTCCTGTTTCCTCCCTCTAGCTTCCTCATGCCAGCATCACTAGATAATAGTTGTGTAATAGTTCTACATTTACAGTGTGTTCCACAGAGCTTTTCATGTGAGAGAGTGCTTCAAACTGCAGAGGGAAATCCCTGCTCCAGAGCTCAATTGTGCCTGCTGCTGGAGTGGAAATACTTCAGCAGTTCAGCTCAGGGGAAGTAAATACACTTCTTCAGCTGAATCTAGAGGAGCTCTTTAAGTGCAGAAAATAATTCTTGAATATTGCCCCCTGCTCCCTCCAGTCCCTTCTCAAGGACAAGAAGGTTGTCAGCTATTCTTCTACCAAACTGCTGTGGAATTTTTTTTTCTTTTTTTTTTTTTATCCTACCGATGGGGAATTCTGCTAGTCTCAGATGAGAGCATGTAAGATGAAAGCTGGCAATTTGAAAGTGAATGAATGCAAACATTGTTATCGGAGTTCTTTGCTGAAAATAATAAATAAGTGATGACAGGAAGCTGGATAATTCATCCATATCTTTAGAGTATGAATGATTATTAAAGTGATAGCAAGCTGTATAGGCTAAGACCCTCCCAAAAGTGAAAGACCCAAAAGCAGGAGTGGTCACTTTGAAAATATTCTGGTCTGCAGGTTTGGGTTAACTGCTCTGCTACTGCTTTAAAAAAAGTTGCAACAGGAGAGTTGTAGAAGCACAGGATCTGTCAGTGCCTTCTCAGAGCTGCTCTTTGGTTTCTTTTGTTGGCAGCTCTGTCAGGGAACATACTGGCAGCAGATTTAATAAATACTAATTTCTCATGGCAATGCGGTTTTTGGATTGTTGCAGGGAAGCATGCAGGAGACTGGGTTTCTCTGAAGTGCATGTTGTGTCTGTCCTGGGCCCACAGAACAGCTGAGGTTCCACCTCTGCAGACAGTCTGGTGCAGTAGCAGCCCTCCCAGCAGGGTCAGCTGGAGCAGGCTGCTCAGCACCACAGCCAGACTGCTCTCAGTTCTCTTCCAAGACGGACACTCCAGCCTCTCTTGGCAAAGCTAGCCCAGTGTTTGACTGCTGTTGTGGTACTAGAAGAATGTAATCTTTTGTTGACAGGAAATTCTCTCTATTGCAGTTTGTGCCCATTGCCTGTTGTACTTCGATGGGGCACTGCTGAGAGGAGTCTGGCTCCATCTTCTTTGTTGTCCCCATCAGGGACATTCACACCCCTTGACAAGGCTTCCCCTGGGCCTCTTCTGGGCTGAACAGTCCCAGCCCTCTCAGCCCCTGTTCCATGCCAGATTCTCCAGTCTGGTGGTGATCTCTCTGTGCTCATCCCAGCGTGTCCATGTTTCTGTTGGACGGGGAGCCAGAACTGGGCACAGCACTTTGGGTGGCTCTGAGCCCTAGTTAGAGGGGCAGGATCACCTGCCGTGAGCTGCTGGCAGTGGTTGCCTCACACAGCCTGGGGTGCTGTCATGGGCAATTTGTCCAGCAGGACCCCACGCTCTGTGCTGCCAAGCTGCTTCCCGGGCTTTGTCTCCAACTTGTCCTGGTCCAAAGGGTTGTTTTTTCTCAAGGGTAAGGCTTTACATTTCTCTTTATTGAATTTATGAGGTTCTTGTTTGCCCATTTCTCCAGCCCAGTGAGATCTGTGGAATGGCACCACGAGCGCCTGGCATAGTAACAACTCCTCCTGGTTTTGTGTCCTCTGCAGGCTGGGGAGGTGCACTCTGATCCATCATCCAGGTCACTAATGGAGATGTCAAACATCTGAACAATCAACTTTTTACCCAGTGAGGCAGAAGTGCACATTAATTTTTTGCATAACTGGTAGCAGTACTTTATTTTTTTCCCATGTTTATAAGCTTTACTCAAGTGGGTTTTGAACCTAATTTTAAGAGTCAGGAGTACTTTTGTTAAAACTTTGAAAAGGTAGCAGCAAAAGTTGTTCAGTGAAAGTGGTTCAAGCAGGACTTAAGACAGAAGTAGCAACTTGTAGCATTTAGTTCACTGTCTGTACATCAGCATAAGAAAATACAAATACAGATCCTGATAGAATCATAGAATGGCTTGAGTTGGAAGGGACATTAAAGATCATCTTGTTCCAGCCCTCCTGCCAGGGTCAGGGACCTTCCACTACACCGAGTTGCTCAAAGGCTTATCCAGCCTGGCCTTGAACACTTCCAGGGAGGAGGCATCCTCAGCTTTCTGGGCAGCCTGTGCCAGTGTTTTACCATCCTCACAATGGAAAAATTTCTTCCTCTTATCTAATCTAAACCTGCCCTCTTAGGTGGAAGCCATTCCCCCTTGTTCTGTCACTACCTGCTGTTGTAAGAAGTCCCATTCCAGCTCTCATTGGCCCCCTTTTGGATTATCTGAGTGCTTTTCAGACAGAAGGTTGGCAAAATAAGCTAAGCCTGATGTTGGTGACAGCTCTGCACTAACTCACCATGAACACTTCTCTCACCCTAAATCCATCTTCAGCCTGGGTGCTCTGACTCACCAAGTGTGTTCAGTGTCCGTGCCGAGCGTTCCTGTGCTGCTGAATAATGCACTTCCTGTTTTGACACATGGTGTGTGCGTGTGTCAGCAAACAAGTGTGAAATCTTTCCTACTGCTGTTGTTTTCCTGCACTGCACTCTGTTCTAAAAACACTCCTAAGAAAGAGCTAACGCTGGCACGTTGTAAGAAGTTTGACATTGTGCAGTAGCTGAAGAAATTGGTTTCTTTTCCACCCCCGCCCACTCACTATAAAATACATTTTAAAGTTATTTATGAAGGGAGAAAACCCAGTAAAAGACAGTGTGGTCATCACCTAGAGCTGTTGCTTGGTTATTAGTACCCCTTTGTGCCTGTAGGAAGATACTTGAAGAAAGGCATTCTCAACCATCTCACAGAGGATCTCCTGCTAGTATCTTCCAAGTGAACGCTTACCTGATGTTGCAATTGCTGGTTGCACCATACTTGGTTTGTAGTGTTTTCACAGGACAGTGCCCTGTGGTATTGTCAGTTTGGTTTGTGCATGTTTTCTGGTGCAGGAATAGTATGTTTGTGTGGTAGCTAGCACATTGGGGTCTTTCAGTGTTGACATCAGACTTGATTTGAGTCTTAGCACAGTGAGTGTTTCTCAAGAGCTGGGAAATAAGTAAAGATGAGCCCCAAACATTTCCTAGTACTGCAATAGGAGGAGAGTGCTTTGCTTGGTGTGCTCCCTAAGCTTCTTCCCATTGTCCCCCAAGTCAGTGGTTGCTGTGTAATCAGGAGTGTTCCTTTCAGGCTCACAGCCCTAGGGAAGTGCTGCTCTGGCAGATTTGCTGTAAGGGCACACTGACAGCATCCATCAGTGCTTGTTCAGTCACAAAGCTGCCTGAATTGTGCACTTGGCCTCCCACAAACTACAGCCCGAAGATACACTGTGTGGGAAGTATTTGCTAACCCAGAACGTGAAATATGCCCAAGTAACTGACTGCTTACAATATGTGATATTTCATTTAAATAAAGCCATTTTTAAGATACTTTTATTTTGATAGTCAGTAATTTAACTACTTCACAACTTCTTTGGATTTACTTCAGCTTTTTCAAGAGCTCTGTGGATTAACTGGACTTGTAAACCAATGAAAATGAAATTAAACCAGATGATACACTGAGTAGAACTTTGGTCATTCATATATTCTGATATGGGTCTGCTAATTTGAATCAATAATGCCTAATTGTCTTACAAGAAATGCTGTGACTTTGGCTGGAATAGGTTGTTTTGGGAGCAGTTTGATTGGAAATGGGATCTCTAGCAGTATCATGGTGTCTGGGCTGTGCAAACACACAGAAGGACAAAGACCTCTATCATTTAAAGAGGTAAAGAGGTGGTGCTGGGATTAAAATGAGCAAATATTTGGAGAAGAGAGAAGGATCGAAACAAATGGAAGGACTTGCTCAGGACACAGACCTGCTGAGTGACCTTAGCTTTGCAGCTCAGCTTTGGCCAGGAAGCAATGCTTAGGTTCTTGTCAGTACTCCAGTATTTCTACTGAAAGAAGAAAAGCAAAGACATTTCTTGTGAGGTGTAAGTGCAGGGTGGCAGCTTTAAACAAGTGCCTTGGAAAGGCCTCTGATGTGCTCAGGGTGGTTCTAGGCAAGGCTCTAAAATGGCTGTCAACCCCCTTCTACAGGGATGTAAGACAATTGTTTGTAACTGTAATATCACTTTGTGAAGCACTTCATTTTCTTGCAGGAAGCCTTGTTCAAAAGTTGATCATACATTCAGAAATAAGTTCCTTGCAGTTTGTGTAACAGGATAATGTTCTGAAGGAGTGTGATTGCTTCTGTTGTAAGTATGTGTGTAGCAGATGGATAGCCCAAGAATTTTTGCTGTTCATTCTCTCCTGTATTGAAGTAGCAGCTTCCAATAATGCAATGATGGTTTCTTTTGGGACACAGCTGCTCTGCAATACACAGTACTGTGTTCCTGAGTTGTGAGACTGACTGCTGTGTAACTGAGGCAAGCTACTGGGCTTCCAAAACATGTTTGCAAAAAGAACTGCTTTTTAATAATCCAAATTACCTCCAACTGCTTTTAGGCTTATGAAATTACTTAATTTGGCTCTGTATCTCTTCAAGATTTTATTTTAATGCTTTTCTCTAATTAACCTAACTCTAGACGTTATTTTAAGCCATCTATTCCTCAAATATACTACTACTCTTTTAAGTGTATTTTCCTTTTCTGATTTTGCCTAGAACAAGGAAAAACTATTACTGTTTTAAGGAATTTGTAAGAGCTACTCGTCAGAAGAGTTCACTGAAGAGGTGCTGATACCATTTACATTTTGGATAAGTCCAGTGACAAATAATGATGCTGACTCTGGTCTGAAGTAATCCAAGAATTGTTGAGGAAAAAATGAACTATATAAAAATGCAGAATTTCAGTAATTCTGCAAGGAAGTTCTTAATTGTTATTTCTTTGAGGGAAAATTTTCAGTAGTTTATTGTGCCCTGCCTCATTTTTCTATGTCATCATATATAGTAGATATCCTCTACTGTTCTGTTTCATTGAAGCAGTGAGCATGGTGTTCTAATTTAGTCTCAAGAAAAGAGCTGAAGGTGTTTCTTGTGGGGTTTAGTTTTTCTCTTGACACAGTTTATTAAAACTCTCCAGGAGATGCTTAATTTTTCTTACAAGTTGTTATATTTCCCTGTTCTTGCCTAAAGTGGTGCTAAGTTGTCTTTGCTGCTAGTTTTTTGAAAGGCAATTTCATCACTGCACCTCTCTTGTTTTCCCTAGCTGGCTGGCCAGGCTAAATTTCATGTAGGGGCATTTGAAAAAAGCTTATTTCTATCTGAAAGTCTTCAGCAGAATTGTCTTGGAGACCTGTAGATTGATACAAATCTCTGGTGCTTTTCAGGTGTTGTAAGCTAACACAGTTGAGGAGAGGAAGCTCACCATTTTCCTGCCCCTTGAAAGGAGAGCATAGTTCTGTAATGGTTCCCCCCACCTAGGTAGGACTCTCTTGATTTTATATTTCTTGAAACTCTTATTTTTTTTCTTCCTCCTGATTTTGTGACTTCATGTACTTGATAAGATTTTTACAAATCCATTTTTAATTCCCTCCTGCTCATGACTGAGTTAATTTGAAAATATACACAATGTGGGTTTTTATGTTTTTAAAAGAACCACATTTTCTGTGGGAAGGAGTTTCCTTAGCCAAGATAGTTTAACACTGAGGATGCACACAGAGATCTGTCAAGTCAGGATATACAGTTAAAAGTTCCCTCTGTAGGAATTTGTACCAGTTAGACCCAATTACCTACTTTATATCAAATACAGAAAGAAAATGGATGTTCTTTACAGAATTGCAAACCTGTGTAAATGATGCTTGTTTCTGTTGTCTATACTGTTTTCTATAAAAATTAGTTTTTAGAAACTTGGAAAATTCCTGTTAACAAGAGTCTGGAGAATATTTAATGATTTTATAGCCAAATACTTCTTCCTTCAATTTCTTCCTTCAGCTGACTTTTTTGAAGGATCACTTTTACTCTGTAATTCTCAACAACCCAATGATAGCTATACAAACTGTTTTTTACTTTTTTCTGCTACATCTGAATTAGTTTCGTCCATGCAGTTACTGTGGGCTAGAAACATTTTGAATAATCTTGTGATCTGAAAGTGATTGTGTTTTAGTTTCCATTTTTATTTGGAGCTCCTTAGGGTTGAATCTATATAAGTAAAGAAGGAATTTGGCCAGTGTTGTAGTGTGAGAACTGGTGTGCTGAAAGTCTAAGGTAAGGCTAAAGATTTGGGGGAGAATAAAGGCTTACATTTTTTTCAAATCTTCAGTCATAAAAGAAATTTTTAATTCAGTCTTTCAGTATCGGTCTGTACCAGTTAGAAAAACTTGTGGGCAGCATCAAAGTGGTATTTGAATTTTTCACAGTGGCCATTAGACTTTGGCCTAACATCCTACACCTCCAAAGGAGTAGAAATGCACACATAACACTTGTTATAAAAAGCTTTTTATTTTGGGAGAAATCCCCTTCTCCTGTGTTGAGTCCTCCTCCTAATTCTCTGATAGATGCTGAAGTAGTCTGGGGATTTTGTTGGATAGCTGTGGAAGAAAGACAATGTAGAAGACTGTTTGCATGCTTCTACTTTAAGTAAAATTTTAGTGAGATTTTTAATATATGTAATTGATTTTTCCCTTCCAGCCAATGGCTTATTGATGCAGAAATAGTATCCTGACTAATCCAGTATGGAATAATGTACATCAGCTAATGTGACTTTTAAAAAGTGCATTCCATATAAAGATATTGGAGTTGTTTTGAAAAAACTGCAGTGGGCAGTGAGGTGGACTTGGTTGATAGTTTATTCATATCACTGGATGTTTTCTGGAGATAAGCTTTACCAGGAACTCTTCAAGAAAGACTGAAATCCTTAGGCAGATAAGGAACTGAGCAAGATAAAAAACAAACATCAAGATTTAGTAGCCAGCTTCTCTAATGGAGCAAGATTGGTGTTAGGATTCTGCTGGCATCCTGGTGCTATTCAGCTGTTTGAACAGCCTGGAAGAAAATGTAAGTGCTGAGATGAAGCAGTTTCCTTGATGCTACTGAGATAATTGAGGTATTACAGCTGTAGCCAAAGTGTGAACCATTAGAGAAAAAATAGTGAGAGACTGAATGGGTGTTAAAATAAATTAAATTCGGTATAGATAAGTGCAGTGTGATACAGTTTTTAGGTATGGTGGAAAGAAAATTAATTCTAGTGTTAAATATATATATAATAACTGTGTTGGAAGTGATCATCATTGCTCAGTGGGATGTCAGGGCTCATAGTGAATGCTTTGTGTGAGTGGCCCGGTTAATGGTAACAAACACAGGACAGAAGTGTTGGGAAAGGGAACAATGGAGAACTCTACACAGCTTAAAAGCCATGGTTTCTTCTTCTCTCAAGCAGGATGAGTTACTCTTAATTTCTCCCTTCTCTCATCCTGAGAAAGGGTTTAGCAGAACTGGAAAATGGCTACAGAGGGCAAGAATGATTAGAGAGATGGAATGTCTGTCTTCAAGGAATGGTTCAAAGAGTCTCTCCAATCTCCAGATATGTGAGAAGTATGTAGGAGAAGGTTCCCTTTTTTGCTTCCAACACAAGAACAAAAGGGTTTCAAGTCAATTGTAAAGTCAAAGCTAAGAGTATTTCTTCACATAGTTGTGAGCCTGTGAAATATCTCCCAACAGGATGTTGCAGTGCTAAAACTCAGGTCAGCAGCAACCAGAGTTCATGAGTGAGAAACACCCTGTGGTGTTCAATTCCCATTATTAAATTCCCATCTCTGGCTCAAGAAGTCCAGTGAGACTTTGGGCTTAGTAACTTTGTTCTTGCCTTTTTTCAAGTGTCATCCTCTTTCTGGATATCCTCAGAGGAAAGACAGCGACAGAGAGGGGATTTTTGGTCTTATCCGGTATGGTCATTCCAATCTTCATATGGCAATGTATTTTTTGATGTCTAAGTTAGCAGAGATGAATTCATTAAATTAAGGTAGGAGAGTACTCCTGCAGACTGTTAAATTCAGGCTTCTGCTCGAACCTTGGCTAACTTCAAAGCTGGTCTGGGTTGCTCAGAGTCCTGCCAAGTTCTGAAAGTTTTTGAGGGTGGAGATTGCATCACCTTTCTGGGTTGCTGTTCTAGTGCTTACCAAATCTTCTGATTGAAATATTTTTTGATGTCCAGCTGGAATTTTCTGTAGTGACAGTTGTCAGCTCAGCCTCCTTCCTTTTTGCTCTGTAACTCCGGAAGGTCTGGCTGGCTCTTATCTGTGACCTTCACCTTTTGGTGGCAGAAAGCTTTTATCAGATTGTGCCGCTTCCAGCTCCCAGAGCCTTCCCTTCTGCAAAGGAAACAAGCCTGCCCCTGTCAGCTTCTCTTGGACTTTGTTTTATCCTCCACTGGCATGGTGGCAGCCTTCTGGACTCCCTCCAGGTTGTCAGCATCTCTTTTTTAGTGGGAGGGGGGAATGACCTGAAAACCAGACTCAGTATTCCAGATGAGTCTGCATGAGTGCTGAGCATGAACAATCACTCCTCTCTACCCACTGCCTTTAGTCTTGCTAATGCAGCCTGGCATGGGGTTACCCTTCACTGCCATGAGAGCCTGTTGCTGATTCATGTCCCACCTGCTGTCCATCAGGACCTCTGCATCTTTTCTTGCACTGGTGGTCCTAGCCAGTTATTCCACATCCAGTACTAAAGGCTGGAGCGGTTTTGTGCCAGATATTGGGCTCTGGTGTTTCCCTTGATTGTTTCACAAAATTCTTGCTGTATTTCTCCAGTTTGGCATTGTTTTTGAATGGCAGCTCTGACACCCATTTATCAAGCACTCTACCAGTTTGCCCTCTATGTGTTCTGTAGTGCAGGTGGTTGAAGATGACGTTTGTTGGAGTTGATAACATTCCTGGAGACAAGCAGTACTTGTCATGGGCCACCAGGAAGCTTTGGGACCACTGACCATTATTCTTAGAGCCTGAGTAGTCAGTCCCTGACCCATCTTGTGTTCAGCCATTGAGTCTGTGTGTCCTGTTTGGCCACAAGTGAGACAATGTCAGAAACCTCACTGCTATTGGCATAAAGAGCTGCTGCGTGCCCCTGCCATTCAGAGACAGTTCAGCACTGAAAGCAAACAATTTGTCAGCTTGATTTGCATATGACAAATCTGGGCTGGTTGTTCCTAGTCACCTTTATAAGATTGGAAATGGTTGGGCTTTTTTGTATGTTTTTTCTGTAACTTTCACGAGAGCTGAGGTGAGGCAGACCAGCCTGTAGGTTTTGTGATCTTCCAGGTTCTCTTTTTGGAGTAGAGGCACAAAACTTGCTCTTTTCAGTCACATTCACCTTTTCTTGTTCACTGTGGCATTCCAGCAATGGTAGCAGGTTAACAGTGTCATCCAGGAGCTCTCTCCTTTCCTCCCTTCTGCTCCCGTGTACCTGTGTACCTTCAGCTTGCTTTGGACTTCTTCCATGAGTGAGTAGCACCTCTCTGCCCAGGCTTGCTCATACACCATCAGGAAGGCTTAGGAGCAGACCTTACCAGTAAAGACAGAGAAAGCATTTAGAAGGGAGACCCTGTTGTCCTTGGTAGTTGGGTCACAAACTCAATTCTGTAGATGCTTTTCATCTTCCTTAAGCTGCTGGTGTCTGTAAGGCCCTGGTAATGTCCATTACTTATTTGAAGTCTAGCTGAATTAAGTGGATGTATATGCTGGCTGTGATGGTAATGAGAGCTGTATTTCTAGCTGTAGCTCAGAAGGTTTTTTGGCTGGACAACTACAACACCTCTGCAAAGAAGAGCTCTCCACAGCTGATGTTTGTTTTATGTTGTACTCTATCCCAAGCAGAGAGCCCTTCAGCAGTGTCTGTATTCAATTTGTTTGCAAACCCCAGGTGCTCAGTGAGTGACTGTGTCTGTTGTAGAAGCTGCAGGTGTGCAACAGGCTGAAACTTCACCCCGTTCTCAAAATGCCATTCAGCTGCTTAATAGAATTCAAGGTGCTACAATGAGCTTAAGTCCAGTCTGGGTGTCTGACTTCCAACAACATAAATGCCATTGAGGTAGCAAAGCATTTGAAGCTTTGATCACTATAATTAATAAACTTCTATGAGGGGAAAATGGTGTGCATTCTGCTCTCCCTTTTCACATTGTTAAAGGCTGTATGGATGCTATGCTCTTATCATGGGTTTTCTAAAGGCATTTTTCTGTGAGTCTGTAGAGATAAGCAAGAGCTGAGGTGGGAGTGTGTTCAGCAGCTGGTTCTATATATTCCATTTATGGAGAGAGTACAAAGTGTGCACACGTAGATAAATTCAGAAAACCTTAAGAAGAGAAGGAAAATGAATCTCAGTAAAATCTTGATAATGAGTAAAAAAGCAATATGCATTGTAGGATGCTGTGTAAAGGATTAGGTGGTTTAGAATCATAGGAGGGTTTACTTTGAAGGCAACTTGGGGATAATTTAATTCCAGCATCCTTGCCATGTTCATTAAAGCAGGTTGCTGAAAGCCCCATCCAGGCTGGCCTTGAACACTTCCAGGGATGGGTCATCCACAGCTTCTCTGGATAACCTGTGTCAGGGCCTTTCCACCCTCACAGTAGAGAATTTTTTTCTCATATCTCATCTAACCCTGCCTCTGCCATTTTGAAGCCATTGCCCCTTGTCCTGTCACTCCATGCCCTTGTCAAAGTCCCTCTCCAGCTCTCTTGTAGCCCCTTTAGGTACTGGAAGGTGCCATAGGCTCTTCCCAGAGCCTTCTGTTCTGCAGGCAGGACACCCCCAGCTGTCCCAGCCTGTCCCCACAGCAGAGGGGCTCAGCCCCCTGGTCTCCTTTGTGGCCTCCTCAGGCCTCGCTCCAGCAGGTTCAGCTCCTTCTGGTCTTCAGCTGGGTGCAGCATTGCAGGTGGGGCTTCAGAAGAGCAGAGTACAGGGGCAAGATTGCTTCCCTTCACCAGCTGCTCACACTTGTTTTGATGCGCTCCTGTATGCAGTTGGCTTAAAATTATTTATATTTCTTTAAATATTTATTTGCTGCCTGATAATTAACACTTGAGAAGTGTATACAGTTTGCAAAACATCAGGTTACAACATATGCAAGCATTTAATACTGGCTGGTGTTTTTTTCTATTTTTAATGTGTTTTCAAAAAACTCAAGAAAATGGAATCACTTAGTAAGTGAATGGCTCGCTGAAAATTTTCTTTTTATGAAAATATATTTAAATTCACTCTAAGGATATTTCAAGTTACATTTGATATGGATCATGAAAAGAAAGATTGTCTACAGTTGCCCAATGTGAATAGTTTTAGCCACTTCATGATTTGAGAACTCTGCCTTGCTTTGGTACCTTATTTGCATTCATGGGCAGGAAGAGGACTGTGTTTGGGCTGAAGGCCGGGTGGTAAACTTCACAGCTGAGTTCCCAAGTGTGCACTTAAAAACTCCCCCTGACGTCCTTAGCTCTGCAGTTTTCTACTCCTTGCTCTGAGTGATCAACATGTAGCTCTCCTGGCAGTCCTTCCTGCTCTTCCACCAGTTCCAGCTTGTACACCCAGAACAATGCTCTTCTAAGTCTTGTCTCCACAGCTAGAGGTTGTTGGAGCATGTTCTGGGACAGCACACCACTTTTTTGGCTTTCTGAAAACAGTGAAGTAACTCCTGAAATGAAGAAAGTATTTGTTTCAGGTTAATCAGTCGTCTCTGCTTTTTTGTTAGTGTTTAGCACCTGGAAACAGCCACTATGGTTGCAGAAGCCTCCAGCCAAGCAGACTTTGCTTCACATCACAACAAAATTCTGATCTTGGAAAAACTTGTGTTACTGGAATTTTACCCCTTCAGTCAAATTCCTTTTCACTAGGTTTAAGTTTGACTTGGTTTAGGACATGCTTAGGTTGAATATGTGTCTGCAGCTGTGGAAGCTGATGAACAAAAGGAGCAGAATCTATTTAGTGCCACTGGATTTAAATGTGCTGCCCACTAATATTTTACAACTCTCCTTTGTATCCTGTTGTATGCTCACCATAGGAGCCAGCTGGGTGTGGCTTTTCAAGCTCTAACGAGTAGGACAAGTTGGTATTGTGCTCATACAGAGCCCATCCTGGTCAGTACTTGCTGCTGTATTTCAGATGTTCTTTTTTCCTTAAGGTAATGCTTCCCTAGGCTGGGCTCTGTAGGTCACTCTTGTCTCTAAATCATGGTGTGTAATCCAGGTTTGGTCCCAGAATGGTACTGGCAGCCAAGATTCCCAGTCTCTAATAGGTTTATGGCAATTAATGAGATATAAATCTTGCATCTGTCTCTTAGTCTAAAAACTTTGGTGTTCACAGTGTTCTAAAATGGTACCTGAAAATCAAGTGAACTATAATTAAAAATGTTTAAAATTGCATTGTCCAGAGCACTTACATGTTCTCCTTTCATTAACTTTCATTATGGGTGGAAAGAAATGCTCCTGTTGGTGCAGTGCCTGTAACCTGTGAAGGGTTCTGCAGCAAAGCAAGCCAGTGCTGGGTCTTTTGGCATGTTGGAGCTGTAGGAGTAATAAAGAACCAGCAGATGAAGATGCAAATTCAAGATAAAATCCTGCTGTGTAAGGAATGTAGTTCTAAATTTTGGCATTCACAGACTCTGTCTCTGTAAAGTAAGTGTAAAATCTGTACCAAGATATGATTCACAAATATTCTCATGAAAACTGCTGGCTCTAGAATAAGAAACAACTGCCTGTGCAAATTACAAAAATCTCTGGTAAAGTGTATTTACTGTCAGCTCCAGTTATGCAAATAATTTCATTGTACCTTTAATTTCCCTTGTTATGACACTTTAAATTATGTTTCTCAATATGTTTACTTTTGTTTACTTTCAGAGTATATAGTGGAAACATTTCAACTCAGTCTCTTCCACAGAAGACATTCAGATTGTTTTTATGGTAGGGGAAAAAAAAAGATAAGATTCAAGACCTATTGCACCTAGACATTCTAAATGATATATAGTGTTAGCAGCTGAAATTGAAAGTTCAATTGTTCTAAATGTCATATGAACACAAAGTGTGCCAGAACTCTGCATGCTGAAGAGACAGCACAGGAAATGGGTGCTGTTACTGCTCTTGAGCACAGATAAGGAACTAGGCAAAAGGGAGATTAAACACAGACTTTTTTCCCAACTGACTAAATCTGTGTCCAGCTGACTGCTCAAAATTTAACAAAAGCACTTGCTGTACTAAAAAAGGTACCTCAAATTAATAGTAGCTTATGAAAGTCTTTATTGATGCAGATTTTCAGTGTGGCGTGGAAAGCTGATTGGCAAAATACTTGCAGAAATATTTTTTGGTGAACAGTAAGAAAGATGCAGTGGGGCAAAGGAAGGGAAGAAGCTATCTTAATGCTGTCTGGCATCAGGTCTTAGAGCTGGAAATAAGTTTCATGTTCAAAAACATGACATGTCAAAATAATGGTCTCCTAGAGCATTCATTTTATCTGTGGATCTTTAAAATATTTCATATTTTTTGTGTAAATGGAAAAAAGAAAAGAGGGTTGGAGATGGAGTGTTGTTACATAGGCAACTAAGTAGGTGCTGAAGCCTATAATTTGTCATGGTTTATGTGGCTTGAGTTTTGGGTGGGTGTACTGCTGGGATTTTATGGCAGAATGTGTAAGGAAAAGAATTGTTTTGGCTCAGTGCCTTCTGTGGTGGTCTTGTCCTGTCACTTGTTTAGGTTGAGATCCCAGGAACCATTAAATAGATCATTTCAGTCCTTACAAGAGGAGCCCTTTCATGTCTTATCAGGATTGTCCTTGTCTTTTATTACTACCACAAAGAAGCACAGCCTTTTGTAGGCAATGCAAAGTCTTGGAAGGCAAATGCTTTGGCTCATCTTCCTTCCTCTGAACCAAACTGTTCTCTGATGGGGAATTGCAGTGCTGCTGCAGGAACCTCTCTGCTGATAGAGCCCAGAAGGGCTGTGGCCCCTGGGGATACTTCCTTGCATGCAGATAATTAGAAAGAGGAAAACTGAGCCCTTGATGTAATTGATTAGAAGTTATATGCTTGAAAGATTTGTAATCAAACATACACGTGATATGTACCAAACAGAGCCCTGATTTGTGCTTCCTGTTTTACCTTTAGCATAGATAATCTGATTGCTATCCAAACTATGCCTTTGATTAATGGAAAAGCAATCAAGATTATCATAACTACCTGAAAGAACTTCTCATGGACTTTTAAAAGATTAAAGATATGGCTGAATTAAGTGTATAGCTCTGGAATGTCTTTAAAAATTCCTGTTTCTGTGAAGTAATAGAACTTCCTGTGTAAATTGCTTTTGCTGCCACTGTAGTGGAAGCAGTTTAACACTTCCTGTAAGCTTTCCCCAAATCATTCCCCAGGCTGACTGCTTCCATCCATGTGTCCCTAATGGCCATCAGCAGCAGGTTTCATTCAGCTGTTCCACAAAGGTGTGGGACAAGTAGGACAGGAGAGCTCCAAGACTGGCAAATCTCTTAACTCAGGAATGGAGCATTAGAGGAAATTAACCAGTTTAGTCATACATTTTAGGCTTTTATCTCTTAAAATTTACATGGGGTTTCTCTTGGAATTCCTTATAATTCTTGTATATACAAAGTATATACTACTTTTTAGTAACGCTTCCTAAAAAGTAGTCTTTCATGGGTAGAGGTATGTAGGAGACTCGTTGGATTTCCTGAATGACTGTTGGTGTACTGTGCATAAATTTTTCAGTAGCCAGTATGCATTATACATGCTTTCTCTCAAAGGTAACTTTCTCTTTTTTAATGAATTAGAGAAGAGAAGAAATGTAAAATTAGAAAGTCAGGGTCTGAAGAGTGATCTCTCAGTTGTGGTTTAACTTCCAGCTTTCCTTTTGTAGGTACAGATTTGTCTTTATATTCTGTTGTCCCTGGATTGTTTCCATCAATGCTTCCTACAGCCAAAGCAGGATAGGTGAATCTGGTATCAGACAAGAAACTGCAGCATTTTTCCTGTTGTTTTTTCATAATCTTTGAAGTGTGAGCTCCTTGCTGAGAGAACTTAAACAAGGGTTTCGGTATGGGAACTAAAGTTCAGTCAATGACCTCTAGTCCCCTGGAACCAAGGTGCTCTTTGGGCTGCATCAGATGAAATCATCGGTCTTGCTAAGCTCTGGAGGAGCTGACTTGTTGAACACAGCAATCCTACCGAGCTGCTGTTTGTGCTTCAGGTGCCGTATGAAACCCTGAACAAACGATTCCGGGCCGCCCAGAAGAACATCGACCGCGAGACCAGCCACGTGAGCATGGTGGTGGCCGAGCTGGAGAAGACGCTCAGCAGCTGTCCCGCTGTGGACTCTGTTGTCAGCCTGCTCGATGGGGTTGTTGAGAAGCTCAGCGTTCTGAAACGCAAGGTGGGTGCTCTTCTGCCTTCGGTGCTGTGCTCTTTGCTTGGGTTTTCTTTTCAAGGCACCGGGCATTACTGAATCTTTAAAATGAAACTTTGCTTCGCTGTGCTTCAGAAACACAATTTGGTGGTCCTTGTCTAAGTATAACAAAACAAACTTCTGTTGAGAGGTAAAATTAATAGGTATCTGTAGTCCTGGAAAGGACTTTCTTTACTAACAGAAAAGAAATAGTAGCAAAATGCATTGATTTGTACAATTCCTGCTTGACTAATGGAAAGATTTGTGTAATTGAATAAATTGATCACTGGAATAGCAAAACAGGTAGAAGATGAAGCTGAAAAATGGGAAACCCCCAGTGCAGGAATAGTTGTATGCAGTGTTGAGACTTCTCTGCAGAAGAAAGTGCAAGTTTGTCCTGGATTGTTACTTGAATATTTTTACAAACACTCAACTTGCAATTTGAAAGATTCCTAGGGAATATTAAGAGCCTTTTAAACAAAATTTGGCTGGATAACCTACTTCTAGCTGTTAAGCTTGAACAAAATACAACCAGCCTTTCATGCTTTTACCACATCTTTCTTAGAAAAAGATGTATATGTTCTCAGAAAAAGAAGCATAAGCCATCCTTATTTTGGATGGGAATATTACTCATCCCTAGAGTCATCAGAACACTTACTTGAAACAAGTCTTGCAGAAAAATGGAAATAGCTTTGTTGCCTGACTTGAGAGCAGTGCTTCTCCAAAAATAAATAGATGAAACATAAAAGCAGAGTCATTTCATTGAAACTTAAATGAAATAACCAACAGATATAAATCTTGTGACAGTACTATGTGAAGCATCAAAATACCTTGGAGGTTTGCAACATGAAAATAATGCTGTCATATGTGTTGATTTGGGGTTTTCTGCTTGAACAACTTAGGTGTTGAAAAGCTGTTCTGCTGAAGGCTTGATAAATTAATTGCTCTTTTCATCCTTGGCTTGTGAGACTTAAAGAGGTCTTAAAGGATATGTTTTCTTCACTTCTCTGTTACTTACAGAAAAATAGGAGCTATTTGTGACAGAGGTGTTGTATCTTGGTGGTAGGTGTGTAGTAATGATGTGGAGGAGTAAAAGTTATTTACTTGTTAAAGCTTTGCTGACTGTGGGGGTGTGTCTGAAGGCATTGCTAAGTGTTTTGGGTGCAAAGCTCCATTTTAGATTAATTGCTCATTTGTTTTTGACTGCCTGAAAGACTCTGGGGAATCTTATAGCTACTTGGAAAGAACAAAAGGCCAAAAAAATTATTTAACAGTAAAAGTCCTCTGAAATACAAAGGTCTTGTTTCTGCTCCAAACCCTCAACTCCCAACTGTCTTCTCTATAATCTCTGCCACGAGCAAAATTGTTTTCTTTAGAGCCTGTGGACCCATGTGGGATCTCTGTTGCCTCCTGTGTTTAGACAAGGATCTCATGAACTGCTGAGATGGCCATAATAGAATTGGATGGTTCCTTTATTTAACACCTCACTCACTCTTGAAAGAGAGCTTTAAAACACAGCAGGTTTCTTAGGTTCTGAAAATGATCCTGGGGAAACCTAGGCCTTTGTGTTCTCCCTTTTGTATCCTGTTTAATATGCTTGTTCCCTCAAGTTCTGTTAACATCCAGCAGGGCAAGTCCAGATAGACTTGCTTCAGAGGGTTTTAAAAAGAATCTGCAGCCTTTCTGAACATACTAGAAGGATCAAAAAACCAGCAAGAGCTGTATAAGTCCAGATACAAAGCCATATAAAAAGAGCCCTTTGGGAGCAGAAGGGGTCTAACCTTTGTGCCTGGCTGCCTTGAGTTCTTAGTTGTATTCAGAATATTTCTCAAGGTTGCCTTCACATCTGATAATACTACAGATATCTAAAAAGTGAAAATGTGTTTTGTCTTGAGTTAGTATTTGCCTGCTGCATAGGAAGAGACCCAGTTCATAACTCAAACAAAATACTTGTCACCAAACTCTGTTACAAAGTAAAGCTCGAGTCAGCAGCACAAGTAACTCCAACTTCAGTAATAAAAGTAACTTATGCTAGAGATGTTTACATGGATGTTAAGAGACTCTTGTATGGTGACTAGTGTTTCAGATACTTGAATTTGGTATCAAGGGCCAGATCAGAGTCAGGCTTAATTGGGGGGAAGAGGGGAAAAAGCTCAGTGAGCTTTCCTTGCAAGTTTTCTCTCATTTAACTTTGCTTTTCAAATGCTGATCCTTCCAGAAGAAGTCTATGGGTAGGCATGGTAAATGCAATTAGAGCCAACCTGTGTTTCCAGAGCTGGAGCTGTATCATGTATGACACTACAGTTTGAGTTCTGGAAAGGTCTCTGTGTCAGCATGGAGTGCAGAGTGGGCTGCCAAAAGCCTGCCAGGTTCTGCCTCTGCCTTGCAGCTGCCAGAGCTGTGCAGTCATTCCAACACAAGCCAGCAGGTTTAAAGTCACCACAGGGCAGCCTAAGGTGCAATTGCATCACCAGTGATGTATTGCAGATGGGAAAGGTCCTAACCATCCTCTGCTGGTTTGCCTTTACCTTAGCAGGCACATTAAAGTTCTGCCAGCTCTCTGGAGTTCTGTAGCCTGACCTGGCCCAGAGTTGTCCCATGCTGTGTACTGAGTCAGCTGGCTTGGAATCGTGGCTCTAAGGGTGAAGGAAAGCAACTGAGCTGTGTGTTTTGGTTTTAATTAAAAATATTGTGGCAATACCTTGAGGGATTGGTGGGTGGTTTTTTTGCTGGGTATGCCAATATGTTGGTTTTAAATCATCAATCTATTTCTTTGGACAAATGTGTTTTCCTAAGTAAAGCTCCTTAACAAGGGATGCACGTTCCCACAGTAGCAGAGATATATAAAATAATACCAGTTTAACAAAACTGATGATTTTGAAAAACTGCTTTCAGATCCTTGAATTACAGGTGCCAAGAGGCCAACCATTTGTATAATTTCCATTATTGCATGACTGATGAAAATGGCTCCAGTGTATTAGAAGTAATGTGGATTTACTCTGCATCACTCCTGAGTAGAACTAATCCAGCAGGACAGCTGCTGGAGGAAGAGGCCATGCATGGGTTAGAGGTGAAAATTTTGCCTTTCAACTGTTTGGATCAGATTACTCCAAACCTTCACAAAGCTCTTTGCAGGCTATTACAGGAGTTGCTGCCATAGTTGATATGTTTCTGGTTTTGGATAAACTGCAAATTAAGCAGAAAAATGTATATATTCATAGTGTCAAATAGATCAAAACTTACTTGTGTGCAAGAATACCTCAGAACTGGACCAGCCGTGCAGAAGCTTATGCACTGCCATGGGCAATATCTCTAAACAAAAGAGACACTACTGGGAGTAGCTGTGTAACACATAAAGAACGCTTACAAGCAATGGCTGTGTTTTGCTGTAAAAGGAGATGGCAAGCGTGCAGCCCTTACGGTTGGCTTTTCCTTTCAGGCCGTGGAGTCCATCCAGGCGGAAGATGAGAGTGCCAAGCTGTGCAAGCGCAGGATCGAGCACCTGAAGGAGCACAGCAGTGACCAGCCCGCCGCCGCCAACATGTGGAAGAAGAAGCGCATGGACCGCATGATGGTGGAGCATCTCCTGCGCTGTGGCTACTACAACACAGCTGTGAAGCTGGCCAGGCAAAGTGGCATCGAGGTGAGGCCGCTGGGGAGGAGCTAGCTAACAGTGGCAGTAGAGAGCAAGGTGGGAAATGGGAACAAGCTGCTTAACCTCAGAGCAGTTATTGTTATGTATTGGTGTGCCTTCCTGCCTAATGTTTATTTCTTATCATTTTAAGCTTGAGTTTGTTCTCCTTCCTTGGCATAAATTGTGTTTTAATGCATTAAATAAGTCGAAGGCATCATTTTTAGTCGCAAATTAAATACTTTTGGATAAACACCTTTCTCTGTTAAAACTCAGATTAATTCTCAAATGTCATACAAAATTTCTTGTTAGAGGCCTTTAGGCTGCTGATTAAGCAGGTGGTGGAGCTTCCCATCTGTCTAGGCCCACTCAGCTGATACGTGTAGGTGACCAGACTGAGCAGAATAGCATTTGCTGATTGCAGGAGCAACTGTTCTGTTGTATCATCCTACTGTTTAATGCACTGAGAGAAAGGCTGGCTTTTACTTGGGAAAAGAAATTTTGATACAATTTGGGTTTTTTAGTAGCCATTATATCTTGCATGATCCTAAGAACATTTTGCTGGTTTGCAAATCACCATTTTGTGATTGTCGCTTTCCTTCTCACTGGTGAGCTAGTTGGTTTTGCTTGGGCTCACAGTGAGTTATGAAGTGTTTGCAGTTTGTGTACCTTGGTGTAGCTATTTTATGCAGACCAGTGAATCCTGATTGTGGTCCTGTGACAACCAGGAGGACATGAAAACTGATTTTTCAAGAATTTGCTTTTTGTCTAGAGAAATCATGTTTTGCAGATTTTAGGTAGCCTTTGCTATTTGATCCTGAGTGGTCCTTGAATCTTGTTTTGATATGCCTGATTGCAGAACGTATGCAACTCTTCTAGTTAAAATCTTACTCTAATAAAGATGCTGAAAGTTGAATTCTCTTACATGAGTTATGTACTTTGCCTTTCTTAGGTGGAATAGTTGAACACATCTCTCTCATTTTGTTGGGGAAAAAATATATTTTTTACTGATGTCAAATTAGAGCATATGTACTTGTTCTTTGTTGTGTAACAGGGACCTATTTGTCATGTGTCTCTTATTCCTTGGCTGCTTTGCTGTCTAATCCTGTTCAGCCAGCAGCAATTTCAGTAAATGCCAAATAGGAAATAGCATGTAGAGGCTGAATAGAAGTGAGAGGGGAAGTGGGTTACAAAGTATTAATAGGAAATAGTCCTGAACAAATCAACTGAAGAGGCTGTTGTGCCTCACTAGTGAAGTAGCCCGTGCATGTGAGTCAGAAATACCCAAGGCAGTGAGCTGGGATAACTGCAGCTTGACTGCTCAGCAGCTCTCCCACTGCTGGAAGATGCTTCCCTCTGTTCTGAGCAGGAGCTCATCTCTGCTGAGTCATCGTGTTACTGCACCTACTAGGTCTGCTGAAAAAGCACTATGGAAATATTTTCACTTTCCTAGCAAGCTCTGTTATGCCTGATTAAGTAATGCTCAGCTTTGGTTTGGCCATGAGCGTGGAAGTCTTCATGACATACTGCAAGACCCTGTGGTGAAAACATCATACTTAAAGCTTTCCATTCTGTTTGTTGAATAGAAAATTTTGTGTTGAAAAGCGAGTTTTAAATAAGATTATTTACCTTCTGTCTGCAAGTCTAACTCTTTAATTTGCATAACATCAGAGTAATAACACAGAACACAGTTGCATGTTGAATGCACTGAGGCCTTTTTTGTTCTAGTTCACTCAAATTATGCATTTTAGTCAGTGTTATGGTTTGTTTTGGCTTAATGAAGATAAGACTTCCCTCAGTTTCCCTGATTTGCACTTGGTCTGACTGTATGGCAATCTTCTTTGTGAACAGCTTTTACAGAGTATGATTCTGGGACGTGTTTGTTACACAGAATTTCTGGTTTTGTTGGTTTAGTAAGGCAGCAGCTTTGTTTCTTTTTGTTCCTTTCTTGCTAAAGGATGTGAGCATTGAAATGTTCTCTAATGCTTCCAAAATACCATTTTATTCTCTCATGCCAAGTAATCTTTGTTTACTGTGGTCTCACCTGGCATTCTGATTAATGTCCCCACCACCATTCTTGTCTTGATTTTGTTACGACTGGGTAGACATTATACCCTAAGTAAGAACCTGAAAAAAGTTCTGTTATTGTTCAGCTTGTCCAGCAGCCAGAGGTGAGGTGGGTGCACAAGATAAGCATGGCCCAGTGATGTTCCCTGGTGGCAAAGACAATTGAGCAGCACTCTGGGTTGCACTGGGATCAGCAGCAGCAGAAGGGAGGTCTCCAGCCCCTGTAGTCACCCCTGCTTAGAGCCGGTGGAGTGCTGTACCAGTTCTGGGCTCCCCAGCAGGCACAAGGACCTGTGGGCTCTCCCTGTACTTGGAGATGCTCAAACCCCACTGGAATGGGAAAGATCCCAAATAACCTGTTAGAGGTGACCCTGCTTTGAGCAGGGAGACTACACAAGTTCAGAGATCTGAACCTCAACCATTCTGTGACTGTTCCTCTGCTTGTGGGGCACATGGCTGAGGTGCCCTTTGCTGCTCCTTGGGAAGGCTGAAGGAAGCAGCTTTTTCAGTTCAGTTGTAGCTTGGGGATCCCAGTTAAACACTTTCCAGGAGCTGTTAGACCAGTCTTGGGAGCGAGTCTCAGCCTGCCTGGTTGAATTTCTTGTGTGGCTCCTGAACGTGAGAGACCTGCAGGGCTGCCAAGGTGCTCCGTGGGTGAAGCAGGTCAGAAAGGATTCTGCTTCAGTGACCAAAGGGAAACCATTAAATCACCCCAGTGTTTGGGCAGACTGTCAGCTGTGTGCTATTGGCAAAGATTGACTGTGTGCCATAGTGTACAACTCCAGTAGTTTTTGATGGCCTGTGACAAATTCTGGGCTATTTTCTAAATTAATTACCTCCATAGGAATGATAGGCTATCAAGTCTTGTAATAGAAGATAAGTGCTTAAAAACCATGATTATAAAGTAGGAAGCAAACAGAATGGAAAGGAATGCTGGATGTAAAAAATAACAGGGAAATTTTAAATATCAGAGTTAAGAACTTGCTCAAGTAAGGAGTAACTGGGCATAAGGCATTTATACAGCATAAAGTTATGGCAATATAAGAAATAAATTCCAAACATTAAATATTTTTTATATGTCTTTAAAGAAAAGTAATGCTATTTGGGAAAGTAAACCAGAATGTAAGATTAAAATAAAAGCTGACAGTCAAAGACAGAAATTTTTGTGCAAAGTAAATACGAGGTAGAGGGGATTCTATTGTGGACTTTTTTCTTGATGTCTTCTGGCTCCATAATGATGTGAAAAACAGTTTGGGTTGAAGATACAAACTAAATGTTATGGGTTTTTTTGTTGCATATGAATAAAACTCATCTGTATAGGCTTATTAGAATAAATAGAATCAGAATAAGGTCATTATTGCAGTGTAATACCACATCAATATAAAAATGCCTATTTTCATCTGCAGATTCATATTTCCAGCTAGCTGGCAACGTTGTCTGTTGACTTCAACTTTGTTATTTCATGTTTTGTTATACTGCTGTCTCATTCCTATGCCATTAATTGATATGCAAATCTAGTTTAGGAAGAGTGGTGTTCCAGTAGGAAGTTGGTTTCTGTTTGTAGATAAATTTTATAATTAAGCTATGTATATGGTACTTAGTGTACTGTTTCTGGAGGTGGTGGGGTTTAAAATTGTATTTGTTTTTCCAGCCCTTTCCTTAATAGGCTAGGAAGAAAAAATAAACATATAAAGTGTCTTTACATTCTTTGCTTAATTATGTATAGCTGTAGTGATTTTTGCCTGTAGGACTGAAAACAAACCCAGATTCTGAAGCTTCCAGTCTCCCTTATCATATGCTGTAAATCCTCTTTCCATCTTTGCTTAGCTTATTTTAGTAAAAGGCTGTATCTCCTTGCCTTACTGCTCAAGCTGTACAAAAGCTGAACAAGTGGCAATGGTTTTTCTGTGAAGGATAGCATAAATTCAACCTAATTATTGGTGTGTTGGGGCAGGGAGCAAATTATTCAAAAATCTGTAATCCACTGAGGAACAGAAGAGTTACTGCACCCTGGGCAGGGTGGGCAGTGACACTGGAATGTGGACAGTTAAATGCTTGAGTTGAAAAAACTCTTAAATGACTTAAAAGTTGTTAATTTCACCTTAAATCAGGGATTGTGTATATCAATTAAAATTCTGCCAATTAATGTTCTTAGATCAGTAATTAAGTACATGCATCATCCCTCAAGAAACTTAGTTAGCCCTTTGCATTCATACCACAGTGTGCTTTTTGCTTTTGAGAGCTGAGGGGGAAATGAGTGTTCCATTGACTTAAGGAGTTTGGTCTAGACATATGACCATTGTCATCACTGATTGGTATTAGAAGGGCTTCTTGACACTTCAGGTATTGACAATTGACACAGTCCCAAAAAGATAGTCATTTTCTTGAAGTGGGAGTTCAGGTCTCCAGTTATTGTCAATGGTTTCCTTCCTGAGCTGAACTTCTATATCTGTGGTAATGGTTATTCACTGGAGAATGTCAAAACAGGGCAGAGACTGAAAAGCCATTCTACAAGTGTTTGTCTTTCAAAGTAGTAAATACATTTATTTTAAAAAAATTCATTTTGTTTAAATAAGGAATAGTAGTCATTGGAAAAACTGATTATCTTCCATTTTTCTCTCCCTCCCTTTTGGTCCAGTTATTCTTTTTTACTGCATCATTGCAGCTTCAGTTTCTGTAAAGCTGTTTTTGGAGGGATTAGCCTAACTAGAAAAGATACCTGCTACAAATTCAAGCATGTTCCACTCTCTTAATTTTGTTACAGAAAGCTGTGAAATATTATTTGATGTCCTGTGGTATAAGAGAAACTTGAACTTCATGGCTTTTGACCAAATATCTGATCTCTTTCCTATTCTATATCATGTTCCTATTTTCAACCCCAAAGCTGAATGTTCTTTCCTTGCTTTAGAAAAGTGTTCTCAGCACTGTGATATGGATCCTCCAGCTGACACCTCAGTAGAATACTGCTGAAGGATTTCTGTCTGCTACAGGGCAAAATCTTCCTGAAGCTGCTCTTTTTGAAGTAATCCATCCCCTGAAAAACTGTTTCTGCTTGATAACTCTCTCAGAAAATGGGAGATAGAAAATAACCTGCACATTTGAGATCACAAAAAGGAGCAGTATTAAGTCTTAACTCAAAAAGTTAAAAGCTGAATAAACACATTTTTTAACAATCATACAGATGTGCCTTTAGAAATCCTCCTTGTTAAGATGCATAGTCTGAGAATGGCTTGTAGGCAAACACACACGTATGTATTAAAGTAATTAATCAGAACACATTTATATTCATAACAATTCAATTTCAAATAGGTAAATAATATTCATCGTAATGCTTGAATGTATTATTTACTTTGCTGTCATGCAGAACACAGCCAAGCTGAGTTTCCAGATGCAGGCTGAGTGGTCAAAGGTGCCTTTTGCCAGGAGCTATTTGTGTCCCTCTCCTGTGACTTGCTGTTCCCCCCCAGGAGATGTTCCAGGAAAACTCTGTGTGAAGGAACTCCTAAACTGGCAGAGCTCATTTAAAGGTGCCAGGATTTAGCTTGTGCTGCTTGGAGTTACCTGCAGTACCAGGCTATAGAGAGCTGCTTGGAAACTCCTTTAAACGTGTTTTGGCTGTACCCAGTGTAGGCATGGCAACTCTGAGTGGATTGCTGTAATGAATGTCTGGGTGTGTTCGTCTGAATTTCAAAGTGCTGCAATTCCTGCACAGCCTTACATCTGCAGTTTGTCTCAAGCATCTTGAGGAATTAGAATTATGTAAATGTGGAATAGTCAAGATTGAAGCAGAATAACAAACTTCCTCATTACGAATCATTTGACACTTCAAAAGCCAACAACGTGAATTGTGCTGTGATGTTGAACATGTTTTTTTTCAGTCTATTTAGACTAAGTGGGTTACCTGTAGTGTATCATAACTGAGCTAATTTATTACAAAATACTTACTCTGGAAGGCTGCTGATGCAAGAAAAATTCTTGAATTGAAATTCTATCTAAATGGGGAATGATCATGTCACCTGGAGATTACCCAGGAGTAGAAGAGGTTTGGGTTTAGTTATGCCTCTTCTTACTGTCCTTTCTTCCTGCCAGACATTCCCTCAAAGTATAAATCTTACCTCACATTTAACACTTGCTCTTACTGCTACATTAAATGACAAGATAATGTTTTGTTAGAGTGTGTGTAGCTGCTAAGACAGACTGATCCTGCGTGGACAAAGGCTGCAGGCCTTGTGCTCCTCTAGCAAAGGAATGGTGCCTTTCCTCTGCTAGAAGAGGCTATGACAGAAAACGAGGCACTTTTTTTCTGCCCAATGATGCATCTTAAGCTCTAGAGGCTTTGTCACACTACTGTAGTGTAGTCATTTATTACTGCACTTAGCATGGTATGACATGCTGATGGGTAAAGGTGCAGCTGTTTGCTGAGCTACAAAAATTGCTGAGGCAGGAGCAGAGGATGCGTTGGGAAAACAGATTGCTAATAACCAACCTCAGTGCTTGCTCCAACTCTGAGGCTCTTCAAGCACTTTATGTCCTTGAGTGAAAGGAGCTGGATGAAACACTTCTTTGTGCTTGGCTCTGGAGCAGCCAGTGCCAGGATACGGATAGTTTTGGTGACCACACTTTGGAGAGCTGTTGGAAAAACTGGATGGAGGGACAGGATGACTGGAGAATGTTATGGGTGGGTGCTTTGGGTATGTGTGAGAGCAGAGGTCAAATACCGAGGAGTTTTGTAATCTAGTCAGAAAAATAGAAGTTGGACACAAGTTTAGAGCATGAATTAATCACTAGAACTAATTAACAAAAGTACCAGTATCCTCTAATGCTGCACAAGCTTGCTCTTCTGACAGACACTAAGTGTAAGATCCTGGGATCCTGCAAAAACAACCAGACAGAGCTAAAGGTTGGTGCTGTGATGAGGGTATGGAAGATGCTCTCATGTGAAAGCTTGACTGTACACCATGGGTACTCTGTTTACTTGGTAGACAAAAACATTTCTGCCTCTTCTGTTGATAAATCTGTGGTTTGGCTGTCTGTTTTTGCATTTTTCCCCAATAACTAGCTCTGCAGCTGCCTTTGAGTAGGACATTCTGTCAGTTACTCTCTTTAGTTTCTCTCTAATCCTGTTAATGTGAGTAGCATCATAACACTTAATATAGCTTAATGATCTTCAGACCATGTTATTTTATGAGCAGAGTAAGGAGGCCCTTTACTGTTAATTTGTGCCCTACTTTAACTGGTCTTCAGTAATTGTGGTGTTGCTGTATTGTCACCACCTCTGCCATTATTTTCTTAATTTGTGTCTCCCTTCAATGTTAGTGCAGTTTATACATGCTGTGTTGACTTTGAAGGAACTGTTACTCCAGCAGCCTTGGATTGTGCTCCCAATTCCTCTTACTGCCATCACAACCACCTGCACTGCCCCCTCTTCACCTGCACCTGATTTTTGCTTCCTGCACTTGTTTTCAAGTAGGCAGTGTGACTGTGCTGCTCTCCAGGCTTCCTGCTCCTGCCAAGTGATGCCTCTTTCACTGCTTCCCACTGTGGAAATGCACTGATCTCTTCTTTCCTGTGGTCTTACCTTGCAACTGCTTGTGTTTGCTTCTCCCTGAGCTGCGGAACAGCAATCACAGCCTGACATGGTGCCTGCATTGGCTGTGTGTTCATCACAGGGGAAGTTTTAACAAATGAATATATTACTACAGAAGACCAAATTGACCTCTTTGTAACTGTTCATTAGTGCATTTCTATTTCACTTCCATAGAACTCAATTGTACTGAAGGTTGTGTTGCTGTGGAGAGTATGAGAGTAGTCATTAAAAGCTTAACACAGCTTTTTCTGAAGTTGTTGTTTGAGCGACCTAAGTGTTCATTGTATTTCATACACAAGTAGTTTACCATGCTGCTGAACACTGGAGTGCATCAGCAAAGGCTTTTTTATGAGGGTAGTGCTCTTGTGCATGTAATGTGTACAGATAGACAGATAGTCAATCTTACTAAAGCTGTTATTGGTACATACTCTTGGCAATGAGCCACTGATAGCTTGAGGCATACTGGCCTATTTTCAGTTTCATATTGATGTTAGTAAGCAATTAAAAATAAACAATTTGCATTTTTGAAAAAATACATAAACAGCATCCTATGATATTATGAATTGCTTATTTTATACAACACATAGCCTATTTTATGATGCTTTTTTCCATTGAGGATACTTACTTTTCTACAAAATGCTGCCTTTTCTCACTGCATCAGATCTTTTATTTTATCTTAAGCCTAACATTTCTTTTTTGATGAATTAATCTTGTTTTGAAAATGGCTTATAGGAGATTTGAAAATATCAAGTATTTGGTGTTCTAGTACCCATTTCTGGTTGGTTTTGTGCCCTGTTAAAGATTCTCTTTTCTAATGTGAAATATTCTGGGGGTTATATTAATACACAAATGTTCATATGAATTAGAAGGGATTTTATCACACATTCCTTCTGATAGCTTTCCAGACTTGTGACTGGAGATCTCATAAAGTAAAAGTACTTCAGCTCATGTGCATAGCGAAGACCACTGGAGAGGAATGACTTGACCTGATTGCTCCAAATTTTAAAGTGTTACATAAAACTCCTCATGTGAACACTACATGAATTTCTGTAGTTATTTTACTACTGCAGAAAAGATGGTTTTGTTCTTTTTAAGTAATTTCACATACGATCTCATGCGAAGTTGCTATTTTTGTTGCATCTGGTGCTGAAAATTCTGAGCAGCTTTCCTGGTGAATTTAGAGCCACACATGTAGAGCTCTGGGTTTTTTCCAGCTCACTGCTGAATTCTCTTAATTGTGCACAGTCTAAAGTTACAGCCTTTGTTTGGCTTTAAATTCAGTTTAAAATCACATTTTTATATATATTTGCCAGTTTGGTTCACAACTTTAGAATAGATGTAGCTGTGTTTAATTTTAAATTCATATGAAGCTTATATATCTGCCAGTTAAAACAAATTACCTAACTGCCTTTATACATACCTTCTCATTATTTCACAGCTATTATTCCTCACAATATTTTTGTGAATCACTTTTTCTTTTCTGTGACACAACCACATAAATTCATTAAGTCCTGGGCCCATTTTATTTGTTCTCTTAGTTTTGTTGTTTCAGACTAGTGTTCATTTTTGCTGCAGTCTTTATCTCCAGTGAGGACAGGCCCTGCTGAGGAGCGAGCCCAGCCCATCAGAGCTCAGCCCATCCCTGCTCACACTCAGCAGAGTCCAGAGGCTGTTCAGAGGAGGGGATGTGCATAAACATGTTTGGGATGTTCTCACGGAGAACCCATCTGAGCAAATGGGATCCAGCTTTTATGTTGGCCAGGAGTATGTATCTAGTAATCGTCATCATAAAGGCATCCTCATTCCTCACAGGATTTTATACCTAATAATTGGAGTTCTGTGCAGAATCATGGGGTTGGTAACCTCCCTCCCTGGAGGCACTTGCAGCTTAAAAAGAAGCCGTGATATTTTAAAAGCTATATATATGTAAATCAGGCAGAGCACAGGGTGATGGATAGCTGTATTCTTGTTTAAATAAGTATCGCTGCTTTCACTGGAGTGA
Source organism: Ammospiza caudacuta (assembly GCF_027887145.1). Taxonomy (NCBI): domain Eukaryota; kingdom Metazoa; phylum Chordata; class Aves; order Passeriformes; family Passerellidae; genus Ammospiza; species Ammospiza caudacuta. The sequence continues at coordinate 77,791,368 of NC_080596.1, forward strand.
CTTTAGCCTTCATGTGCAGTTTTCTCTAATGAAATGTCTTTCTCTGGAGTTTTCACTGTTGTAATGGAATTAAATAGTTCTTTTATGATAAAGTTCACCCAGTGTTGAGATAGTTACCCTTCTAAAACCTGGTTAGTAACTGTTGTATAGAAGGGAAAGTTAGTTCATTTAGTCCAATACCATTTTTTAAAGCAGAAATTATGAAATCCATGTGGCACTCCTTGGTTTGTACTGTGCTTCCCCCCCTGAGTGTCTGGGTAATTGTTACCAATACTTAATGGGATGTATTCTCCTCCTTGAGACATTTGAGGCTATTTTTCAGTACAGCTGTAAAATTAAATGAAAGTTTCATGTAAATCAGTCTTCCTGCCCAACCTCAGGTAATTGTGTATTTGCTATCAAGTGATTTAGGCAAAGTTCTGACAAGGCACAGAGGCTGGAAATCTGTGCTAAGAGTTATGGTTTGATCCAGCACTGAAAAAATCAGAGTGTGGGGAAGGGTTCTCCTTATTCTGCAGCACGGGCAGGAAAGTATTGCAGCCCCCATTTCAGTGTGAAAGCTGAAAGTGTGAAATGAAGGGAGATGTTTCTGTTGTAAAGAGGGTAATTAAAGAGTTTAGAATTCCTCTTTAGTTTATGTACAAGTCAGAAAACATTTGCAATGGTGCTGAATACTGTCATTTCAAAGGGGAGTGTGTGGCAACAGATTTCTTGCTTCTGCTTTTCCTGCACCTGCAAAATCAAGTGGCAGTATTTCTCTAAAACTGTGTATTTACATTTACTTAATTTTATATGTAAATTATATAAGAGAGGCACTTTGTAGCAGCCTGTGAAATCTTAATCGTGTTTTGGGAGCTGAGAAAGACCATGTTTCTGTATGGTCTGCAGCCTGTGCATCTTGGAATTGCAGAATACTTTCAGAAGGCTGTTCAGGACTGGAGTTTTAACGGGGATTTGTTTTGACTGGAACATGAGACACTTGTTCCAAATGCTGAACTGGTTCCTGCCCATCCAGGATGAGGCAGACAAGTTGTACTCCTGACTGGGCTGTGTAGCAGAGCTGTGCCAGTTTTGATAAATCCTCTGATTCTCCTTTCTTCTGTTTCCTTAGTCCTGGCTAAGGAGGAAGCACCAAGAGCAGGCACTACCAGGAAAGATAGGAAAGTATGGTTGGATTAAAAAAACAAACCTGTGTGGCATGTGGGGTTTTGAAAGGTTTATTGCCCAATTGTATCTTAGTATTTTTGTAGTAATCAGTCTGCATGATTAAGATTTCTAACTGCTTATAAGCAAACGCAAAAGCTATTCCTGTCTCTACAAAAGGATTTCTTAATGCCCTTTTATATTGTTTCTTAACTTTCTATCAAGTGAACAGAGAAGAAAATCCTATTTATTGGTGCAATTTAAATGTAATTGTTGGTTCTGAAAGAAACTCTTTTAATTTAAAATGTTCTCCTCTGTTTTCTGGATACATAATGTCTATTTAATAGAGAAGGCTGCCAAGCTTTGACTTCTTTTGGCAGCCACGAATCTAATTAGCATTTCTGTTACATAGAACCTGATTCATTTTAAATTTTCAAATGCAATGTAGAAATTCTCTTTATTGAAGAGTTTTGTCTGTCTCAGCAGCAATTGCAGTCTTTTTGCTCATAGTAGAGGGCTGCTATACCAACACCTGATTGATAAATACAGATAGCTGGGATTCTCTCACCAGCTCGTGGGCTTATAACAAATGCTGCCCTTATGCTTCTTTATTTTCTTTTGTAATGAAGCTTAAACTCTAAAAAGCTAACAAATGAGATTAAACCAGTGATTTGTTTCTGCTTAGCACATCCAGCCCTTTTTTGATGTAAAAACAAATGGTTTTGTTTTAATTTGGTGTAAAAGCAAATGCTGTTCACTAAGAGAGCACATAGCTCAAAGCTTGAGGAGATGCATGGAGACGTTATTGTTTGTAACTTCAGTGGAATTGTCTTCCCACTCCAGCTGTATGGAAGGCAAGCAGGATAATTAACATGACTGCATTATGTGTTACGCTACTTACACAGAGGAGTTAATGGGCAAGAGGTTTTTATATGGTCACCTTATGATGCACAGGGGAGTAATGCACTTTCCTTCCACTTGAGCATATCATCAGGGAAACAGCCCAGCAAAATGATTATTCTCATGTTCTTGTAGGAATACTCTAAAAATACTGTTGTGGAACAGGCTGGCATTCTTTCAGTTCATTTGCCAACACATTGATAAAATAGATTTTTGGTTTTTTAACTCTAAGGGTATGGGAAGAGTCCATTGAAGTCCAGTCTCAGTGTTGTCCTATAAACTTGTAGCTGTCTGGATTCTGAGCTCAATCTGACTTACCTGGGTTTGATACCAGCAGAGCTGCAGGAGGCCCTTTATTCTTTTGATGGTAAATGGTTTTGTTGGTCATACAACCTATAAAATAAATGTTAATGTTTTGGTTTTAAAATTCAAGTGATGAGAGAAAGATTTAGTAAAAGCTGCAAGTTCTGCTGCACTTTAGAAATAGATGTGGTTTGTTTAAATTTCTGTAAATAACCTTTCTGCTAACCCTAATATGATTTAGTTCACTTCCCAGTAGTATTAGACTTCCTGTATTTATAAGGAAAAGCTGGCCAATGGAATGCCAGATGTGAATGTGATGTATAGCTGATGCTAGTTCTGGTTTTTCTCTTTTTTTCTCTTGCAAGGTAGAACTTCTAAGATTAAGTGTATTCAGCTATTCTGACAGATTGAAATGCCATCTATTTCTGAGAGTAGTTTAGTTCACTAGAGCTATGGTAATATTTGTGATGTTAAGCATGTCAATTATATAAAAGTCTGCAAGACTCAAGGGTTAATCTTCGTTTTCTTTTTTGTTTTGTTTTGTTCTATTCTGTTATGTAACTAGACTCAGAGAACTGTTGTCACTATCAGAACATTCCAGTCCATGGAAATATCCTGTAATGACTTTTTTGCAAAGTACGGTTCTAAAATCCAGAAGTCTTGAGAACAAAGTCTTTTGTGTCTCTGTATTCCAGCTTAGTTGAAGAATTGTTGTGTGAAGTATGAGTACAATTTAACAACATCTTCCTTCCTTTTTTGTTTTTTGAAGGATTTGGTAAATATTGAGATGTTTTTGACTGCTAAAGAAGTGGAAGAGTCATTGGAAAGACAAGAGACTATGACTTGTTTGGCTTGGTGTCATGACAACAAATCCAGACTCAGAAAAATGAAGGTATGAAAATACAACATGTTCATATTTTGCTTCATTTGTTGTCTAAACTACTTGGATGCTGGATGTGGTCAGTGTGCTTTAAATTACAGATCTTGTATAAAAGTAAGGACAGTAAGTATAAAATGTTCTTAAAAGGCATAGGTAGTTGGAGCTAAACAGTCCCACAAATGTCAGACCTGGAAGTGAGTGATAGGTCATCTTCTGGATTCAGTGTTGTCTCAACAAATGATGCTCAAATAAAATAAAATACTCAGTTGGGTTTAGTGTAATCTGAAAACAAAGGGAGAAACATGTAGTGTCTTAATGCATGTAGACTTAAATTAATAACTCTGTGCATCCTGCTGAGACTTTAACTCTTAAAAATGTGTCTTAAGAATGAAATTAGGTGAAATTCATTCATAATCTCTTCTCTCAGGTTTAAAATTCCTGAGAGAAATTTGATGCAGATTTTAGTCTTAGTAATTTTTAACTCTTAAATATAAGACGACAGAACTTGAGAGTAAAGAATTCACTTGCTGTGAGAAAATACAAAAACAAAAGCTGGAATCTAATCAAGCAATAAACACAAAAGTCTTCCTCAAGCCATCCAGTACCATGGGCTGAACATGCTGTGTACTTGTTGCTGTGCAGTCCACTTAAATTTCCTTGTCTCTTAAATTATGCATTTCAAAACATGCTGGAATCTTTTATAGGGCTTGCAGAGATCTGTTTTTAACTGATATTGACCAAAATCCCTGCCTCCCTGAAAGAAGTTTTTATCTTATTTTTTAAACTAAGTGCTTTCTTTAACCAAAAATGTTTGAGTGCCCTTAACAATAAGCAAGGAGTGACATTCTCTGTCACTCAGGGGTGCCAAACTGAGATGAAGATGGGATGCAAAAGTCAATGAGGCAGTGATTGTTCTAGAGAAAATGCTGGTCTTGTTATGGAAACCATTAAAGGAAAACCAGAATTGGTATCTAAACCACATTGTATAATTATACTGCTAAAAAAAATCCCCCTTGTGTAATCTTAATGTTAAGTAATACAAGAAATATAATCTGAACGTTTTGCTTTTTCATCACCAATTTTCAACAGGCAGTAAATAAGGAAGACTCTTCCCCATCCTCTTTTTGAAAAACAAAGTACAACAAAAATCTATTTCTGCAAGCCTTATGCTTTTTTAATTTTCTTTTTTTGTTTCTTTTTTAATCAAACAAAAACCAGAGCTAAGGCTGTGAGAGATCAGAGTTGGAAGAAGAGAAATTACTATGCTTCTTTTTGAAACACAAACATTTCTGCTGCGTCTAGTTGCTTAGAACATCACTGTTAATGTTGTAAAGTCCCAGCCACCACTACCTGAATGCAAGCCTTACCTGAAATCTGAACTGTTGGGTAGCCTGGGAAAGCAGTCCTGTCATCTTTACAGATGTGAGCTATCTGAAATCCTGTGAAGAGCTGCTGTGGGACTGTGTGAAGGTACACAGAGTTGGAATGTGCATCATCTGATTGTCCAGGACTCTGCTTCTAGTTACACCTGTCTGCAGAACCCTGGGGCCACTGGCTTGCACCTCACTTGGAAATTCATTTGTTTGACATGTGGTTTTGCTATGGAAACGTCCTAGCAAAAGAGGAAGCCCTGGGATTTGGTATCATTAACAGTTAAAAAGCTTGATCAGATTTTTAGTAGAAACAAGCTTATTTAAAATTCTAGATGAGGACTTGTGTAGATTTGGTTAACAAAGATAGTCCTATTGAAAATCTCAAGAGGAGAAATTTTTGTTTTCTGCTAAATCTGGGCTTGAATACAGAAAAATGCATATTTGGAAAGTAATTTTTTTCTGTTCCTTAAAGAAGTTAGTTTTAACATATGAAAGAATGCATCATTTTTATGTTCAAATGGCTTGTGTTTTAAATCTTAAATAAGCAGTTGTTGCAGTGTGTGCATTAGTCACCCCAGGCAGCTAACTGATAGAAATTTGGAGTTGCTCAAATTCCTACTGAAGACACTGAGGAATTTTAATGTGTCTGTGCTGATGGACAATAAACAAAAGGCAACTATTCATTACAAACATGGTTGAAGAAAAAACACTCAGCAAGTGGATTAGAGGAATACAGGGAATAGAGTTCTATACATGATTCAGAGCACTTTGGGGTTTCATTATTTTTATAAGGTAATAAAACAGTTGACTGTGTCCCCATAAAGAAGCATAGTGATTTGTTCTTTTATGGGGAGAGATCTTTTTCTTTTTAATTCCACATATTCACAGTTTTTTTATAGATTTTGTGAACTGGTTGTGGAATTTGATTTAAAGGGACACTCTCAACTTCATTAGGCTTCAAATTTTACCTTTTTCCATAAACAGGTAAATGCCACTTGGTTTTCTTGTTTGAGATTGTTTCCAGCATGGCTTTTAGATGTTTGACAAGAGGAGTGGGATAGAAGCTTGAAGAAAGGGAGGGAGTGAATTGCAGCAACTTAAACTTTGTGCTGGTTTTTGTTAATACTGGGGTTTTTCAAAAGACATTCAAAGGCTTGATTCTTCCTTGCAGTCTTCTGGGTAGGCCTGTCCAAATTAGCACATGGGCCCAAACTCCTGCTGACTCTACTGCTTTATTGTGAGCAAGTCCAAGGAAACCACCTATTGCTCTCATTTGTGTCTCAGGTAACAAGGCTTCCAGTCTTTAGGAGAAAGTTCATCCCTGCTGAAGTTGTACAGGAGGCAAGAGGAGGAGGAATTTGTTTGCTTTTATGGAATTCTGTGCTGATCTTGTGTGTAGAGTCAGCATTTGAACTTTTTTTGCATGAATGCCTAAAAGCAAGCAAAGCAGGTTGCATGTTATTAACAGTTTCTCTTTTGTTGTGCACACAAGTCGTTCACAGAGCGTGCGGTGCAGCTTTGGCACCATCTAAGAGCCTGTCTTGTGTTTCATCTCAGAGCTGTCTGGAGTTCAGCCTAAGGATTCAGGAGTTCATTGAACTCATTCGACAGAACAAGAGACTGGATGCTGTGAGGTATGAAATTAGGATGCTTTCCCAACAGTGTTCTTAACGAGATGGTATTATGCTTCATTAGAAACATGTGATTGTTGCTGCAACACCCAGAAGCCCTGTAAAGCCTTGGAGGGTCTCCCCTGCTATTGTCATCAGTCTTTGGATTTAAGCTGGGCTTGGACTTTCTTTAAAGGCCAAGTGTCATTCCACAGATGCACCTTCTTAAAGAATTGATGTTGTCCCTGAAACTCTGTCTTCTTATTCTTCTAAATCAAGCTTTAGAAAATTAACCTGCTTTAAAAATCAAATGGATTTTCTGATGGCATATAGTGTAATATATAAATATATATTCACCCTTAACTGATTTTCAAGAGGTACAGCTGGCTTCTCATGGCAATTCATTACAGTTTTAATTACCAGAAATACTAAAAGGTTAATGAAGCCTTCATCTAAAGCTTTAACATTTCAATTTTGACTGATTCTGCTCTGCTATCTTCATTAAACTTTTTGTTCTGCAAGTTACCTGCAAGGCCATGTTCACTATTGATGCCTAATTTAGAGTTCTGTATGGATGTGGGTGGGAGAGGGATGAGCTGTGTTAGGCTTTCCTCACTCCACTCTTCTGGCTCCAAATGAGGAAACCAACTCAATATCCATTTTTACCTGCTCTGAAGTAGTTCAGTGGGACTACAGAGAGAAAGCAACAATGCCCAGTGGGGTTGTGAATCAGTGACAGAAGTGCAGTCACACCTCAGCACTGCCTGACTTAACCACAAGAGAGTTTTCTGACAATGCTTTCAGTACCAGCACATAAAGCAATTTATACATCCAAGTTAATGGTCCTGAATTGAAGGTGGAATAATGTTCCAGGATAACAGAGGAAACTAGTCTTGCTGAAATAAGTAGAATTTTGATACTGGGACAAAGAAATGCATTGATAATTTGATAAGCAATGACCTTGCCAGCACCAAAGAACGGTGCAGGTGGCTGAACTACTGGAGCTTACATGTGCACAAGGGAGGGAGAACTCCCAGCAGGTTCTGTTTTGTAAGAATATTTAAACCTAAAGAGAGGTGACAAGTTCATGGCCCAACTTGAAGCTTTGCTGATAAATCCTGATAAGAACACTGTTGCCACATAATATTTCTGTGTTAAGGAAGTTGCAAGTTCTGCTGCCTTTAAACCCAAACTAGGTACTTGAGAAACTGAAACTTGTATTTGTGGCAGAATTGATTTTTTGGTCAGAGCAGCACAGAGGGACAGAAAACTACCATCATGTATTCACAGACTGAAAACATTCTAGCATATTCCCAAATCTGGATGGAGAAGCTCTCCTGCAGGGCAGAGTTTTAGGGTTGTTTTCAGGTTTTACTTCTAATTTCATTCAGATGCATGGCTTGCTTTGAGCTAATACCATTCCTACTTTGCCCTACTTGCACTTAAATCATCTTTGCTCTGGTCCCAGCCAATGCAAATGTGCAATCTGATGAATTCCAGCTAATTTTAATGTTAATAATTAAAACCGAACATAATTAAAAACAAAACCTACAAGCTAGCATTTAGATGTGTACACTTACCCTTTGATAGAATTATCAAATCCTAAGGAATTGTCAAATACTTAAGAAAAGCATGAAAGAGACTCAGCTCCATTATGTCTTCTGAAGCCCATGGTGCTCTTTATACCAAATGAATACTGTGCCTTTAGCTTTATTCTCAGTTTGTTTCTTTGCCAAGTGTGCAGTCATGCATCTTAACAATGAGTAGTCCATGCTCTAAAAACTATTTTCTTTGAGCTACAGCTTGCTTATGTAGCTTGGAAACCAGGGGGCAGGCACAGAGCTGGAATAAGGAAATAGGCTGAGAACTGGGACAAAGCAGATAAGGTCCTTCAGTATTTTATTGTCACTGGATATTTGTTTCCCTCTCATCCCTTTTCCACATCAGAAGTGGTAAAATGTGCAAGCTGTCAGCCCTCAAGAGGCCACAGCATGCTTTGTGTGGAATAACCTGTCTGGGGTTTACAACTTAAAGCTCCTGTCTGTATGGCAAACAAGGCTTCCATCCCGAGTGCTGTTGGGGTGAAGTGTGTGTATTCCATGTACCTGCTGAAATTCAGGGCTGACATACATTTTACACTTGGCAATTATAGATTGCTACTCATGGCAGGGCTGCTTTAACTTCATAACCAATTGTAAAAGGAAAAGGAGCTGTGGAAGTCTTTCTGTATCTTAATTGACTCCTTTCTAGGAGGATGAGTTTTGATTATTTTGTACATTCAGACTTCAGCATGTCAATGCTTCCTTTCAATAATGTGGCTTAAAAACTGTAAGTTTTTACCATTGCGTTCTACTTGTTTGAAAGTAAATAAGTAATGAATAAGGGAGTACCTTTGGGGAGGTGTGGCATAAATCTCATTGCTTCTAGCAAACCCTTGCAACTTGTGGTTTTATTAGCTTGCTTCTGTTAAGTGCCTGCAGCAGGATTCTTTCAGTATTGTCTGTGGTGCAATAAATAGGTCAGGCATCCATTAGAAAGCAGAGAAAGAGGCTGTTTACCAAGGAGTTTCCTGGATGAGTGGAACTGGGGGAACTGACATTTTGTAGAAACGCAGCTGGCGTTTAAATAAGTTTGAAAGCTTTTGCTGCCTGCTGAGAACCTCTGAAGTGACATTGCTTCTACATTAAAATGGATGTGAACTTTAAAATTATACATCTTATTTAATAAGTGTAGCTTTTAGAATGAGTACAAACAGACTTTCCTCTAAGGTGCCTTATCAGAGTAGCCTTGAAAGTGCAAGTTTCAAGAATGTAAAGAACTGTTCTTGAATACAAAGAGTAAATCTCTTAACCTTAAATATAACACAGTTTTTTGCCTAGTATCATTAGCCTTTAACTCTCAGTCTCTAGAGCTTTTTTGTCAAATTTGTACCTACTAAAGTAACAATGAATGACTGATGACACCAATTTCACACTTTCAGAGCTCTCACTAATTTCATTCTGGGAAATCTGACAGCATTTTGATATTTTGCTCTTATGCAATGCCAGAGATACACAAAGTTCTCAGCTAAAAGCTTAACAAAACATCATGTGCACTTCTTGTTCTGGGAATACAAAGGACAAAAAGGAGTAAATAATAGCTGATGGTGGGCAAAGTTAGGGAAAAATGGCTACAGTCTATCATTTTAGTCAACTTCCCTCCTACAAGGATGAATGAACACTTTATTTTTCTAGTGGGGTGCAGTTGAACAGGGGTATAAATGTACTTTTGAGCCATTTGAGGATAAATTCTGCTGGTTGTCATAAGGGTCCCAGATAAAGGCATTCAGGCATTGCCCAGAACACTGAGTAGAAACAAGTCCTCTCTTGGTAACCCCTTATATTTGTGTTCAGTTATTGCTACTGCCCAATAAATATGTTCATTTCTATCTTCAGGCATATGTAGACATCTAAGCTGGGCATTGCAAATGTGGATCCTTTTAACAATTTAGTGAACTGTCGGTCTTCAAGTCTTTGTAAATATTTGCCAAGTACAATATATCAGCTGTACCTGTGTGGGCTGGAGGGGCACACAAAAGATGATGAACTTTGTCCTTGCAGAGTTTACAGGATCATTCTGGGATTTGAAAAACAAAATTTTCTACCTATTACTTAGATCTGTCACAGGAATTTAGTGACTTCAGAGATGGTCTGTTGTCAGGATTTAAAAATTATTTTCCTGAAAAATTCAGCCCCCTGCCTTAGCTATAGAGACTCATATGTGCTAATAGTGGTAAAAACATGGCAATTAAGCATTGTAATGTTCACACAGACCTCAGGAGCAAGCCAGCACTTGCACAGAGATGGAATTAGCTGAATGACAAGGAAAGGGGTGAATAACGGCATGAGGGCAAATAAGGTGTAATTCCACTGTTGTGTATTCCCAGGTAACTTACAGTGTTGTGTCTTGCTTCCCAATCTAAAAAAGACTTGATAATGAACTTGCTCACCTTTGAAAGATGCCTTGCTCCATTTTAATTTTTCAGTGGAGGGAGTTCAGCCATAGCATGCAGACCTTGTGGGAAACTTCCTTGTTGTTTTTTAAAGAACACAGGAGAGAGGGAAAGTCAGGAGATAAAGACTAACACAGGGTCACTCTGGAAACCTAACTCCTTGTGGCTGAGCCCAAACAGGCCCCACATCCCCGTGTGCTCAGTGCTTGGCACGTGATACAAGGCTGGTGGTGGGGAGGAGAGCTCAGCCCTAACCGGGCTGTGCAAGCTCAAGTGTGGCTTCTGTTCCACCATCACAGAACACAACTGCACTCTGATCAGGTCTTGTGAGAAGATTTTCCCCCTTTTTCTCTCATGCATGCACAGATAATCTCAGCTGGTAGATCTGAATTTTTTTGTTTGTCTAATCTGTGTTTGCAAAAGCTCTCAATTTCATCTGCAGCTCTCCACAGTTGTTTTAGCTTTCTTCCAGTGTGTCCAGGCTGTCTCTTCTCCAGGCCAGGGGGTTTGTGCTTCGGCCCTCATAACAGTTATCACCTGGGGAACATGTTTTCATTCCTGAATTGCTCACCCAGCATAGGAAATTGGGTGGAAACATTCTGTCCTACATAACTTCCATTGCTTCCTGGCTTGGGTGGGAGAGGAAGTGGGAGTACTGAAACACTGCTGAAGTGACTGTTCTCATGGTATTGATGACCTCAGTGTACTTGTCAAATTCAGAATTGGAAAAAAAAAAAAAACAACTTGCCTAGGTTTTCTTATTCAAGCCATGAAATGGCAATTTTGAAAATACTGTCTATTCCTAATAGTAATTTAGGAATTAATAAAAGACTATTCAAAAGTTTAAAAAGAGCAAATTCTTAGTGGAGGACTTGAGAGATGACTTGGTATCTTTCCTGCAGAAGTCACAGCACAGGGAAAATTCTCCTACACTTATGCAATGCCAGAAATTCAGTGTAATGCTGGTTCCATACCCAGCCTGCTGTGCTACATCTGTGCACCACTGAAAACAGGAGCTTTAGCAGAAATGCTGAACTAATCACCAGTTTAAAGGCTGAAGGTCTTCCTGCACACTTACACTCCAACTTGAGAATTACTGATCTTGTGAACACTAGACCGGGGAAACTTTCATACAGGCTTTTAAAGTAGTTGTATATCCTCATAATCTGGTAATAATTTTGTGGCTTCTTACTACTTCCTGAAAAATATTAAAGTTTGTATTTTTTATTTAAATATGTTTCTGGTAATTCTATCACTTATTTCAAATATCCAAGCTTTCAGCCATGTGTCTATCCCTTACAATCTGTATGTGTTAAAGTACAAAAATTTATACTGAGGTTCTAATTAATTTTTTATTTTCCTGGCTAAAAAAGGTGCTCTTAACAAGGGGTTTTCTATTACATTGCCCTACAATTTCTTGTAGTCTGCACAGGAAGTGATACTGTCTTCAGGCCTATACCCCTGCCTCCAAAGAATCATTTATTCAAAATAAACGTTGCAGTTATTTGAACACTCTTGATGTGTAATGGGTTTGGAACAGCTGATTTTCAGCCTGCCTTTATCTCACTTGTGAGTGTATGCCAGAGGAGTGTCATACACTGAGCCTGCATGAGCAGAGGCATTTTGTCTAATAATTATGGTTAATAATCATTCTTCTAATAATCATGGTTGTTTTAGTTCTAGGTGAGGCAAGACTTCACACTACAGTAAAAAGATTCTGGTTTCTAAGAAATCACAGTGTAAAAATAGTAATTATTAGTCATTCTTGCATTCCCATTTGCAGGATGTGGTTTTTCCAAGTCCTTTAAATGTACATAGAGCACTCCTGGAGTTCATATATTGAGAGCAGAATCTGTAGGTTTTCTCTGAAGTCTTCCATAATTAAGTGAATGTACTTGATTTGGAGCCAAGGCTGTCTAATAAAGTATCAATTCTCTGTTTCAGACATGCAAGAAAGCACTTCAGTCAGGCTGAGGGGAGCCAGCTGGATGAGGTTCGACAGGTGATGGGGATGTTGGCCTTTCCTTCAGACACTCATATCTCTCCCTATAAGGTAACACTGAAATTCTGTGCTGCAGCACAATATGAAAACAGATGTTCTTTTTTCAGCACAGGAAAATACATTGATAATATCAAGTTAAAGGTTTTTTAAAAATTTTACTTCCTAAATTCCACCTTTGTAAGAGCTTTTAATTTTAGTAACCAGTCCTTGTACATTAATCCAGAAAATATTTGTATTGTTTCAGCTGGTTTGTAACAGTAACATGGATTGACACTGAGCTAGGCTTACCATGAACCCAGCATTAGAGATCTGTGGGCTGGAAGCACAATAATTAAATATACAGCAAGAGCAGATGGGCAAGTACAAAGGAAAAAAAAAAAAGAGAGAGAGTCTTGTTCAACATACAAACCTGTGGATTTAATACACCAGCAGCAGTTCTCAATTCTGCTCCTCGCATTACTGTTGTTGCAGTGGTTGGGATGAGGAAATGAAGGATGATTTGAATGATGTGAAAGCAGTATTTTTGTTCCTTAAAATAAGTTTTCATTTATTTGGATTATGCAAATGGATGTAGATATTAGTGGTAATATCTACATCTAAATTTAAATCAAGCACAAAATTCACAGATAGCTGTTTCTACAGACAGTTCTGTGGTCATGTGCTAATTCACTTCTTTTTAACTTGCTTTGGAGGCAGAAGGTAGAGAAGAGCTGAGTTGTCAAAGCAAGACAAGATTTCCATGAAATGCCAAGCCAGTACTGGCAGTGCCAGTATAAACACATTTTCTAAACATGATGATGAAATCATGGTTTAACAAAACAACCACACAAAAAAAACCCTGAAACGAACAACCCACAGAATCAATTTTAATTTCTTTGCTCATCCTGGAGTCCTGGAAGGATCCTGGTATTTTGCATGCTAGATTTGATCTAAGTCATGAATATCAATGATAGATGTGTTAGAAGACTGGGTGTATGATAGAATTTATCAATATTTTAGCAGTTAGAAAGAAATAGGTAGGAAATAAGAATCCTGTGTTTTATTCTAAGGGCTGGTTTGGATGGAGTTTTTCAGTGAGGGAGAACAAGGAGAAATAGGTGGGATTGTTCCACATACAACCATACAATGAGAGCAAATTCCCTAATGCTTATGGATATGACTTAAAGCATTCTAGTTTATGGCAGTTAAGTTTTGAGTTCTCTAATAATTACCTAGTTCACCACAATTGCAGCACATGGTTGTTTGGAGTTACCTTTAGTATCTTGACTATGAGTTCTGTGCATAAATGGCTTCCTAAAATGCCTCTTAAGTAAATTCTTTTTTAAAAAATCTGTGATAAAGTTGGTGAGATCATATCTCTAACCAGCTGATTTTTATTAATCCAAGGAAAGAAGCATCCTCAATAACCAATGAATAGAACTTTCTCTGGCTTTTCCTCTGTCAGGACTTCAAGGAAAACATTCACTGCTGTGGCAGAACAAGCTGTTTTCTTTGATATCTGTTGAACAATCTTATGTCACTTTGCCTCCCACTAGACCAGATTTCTTGGAGCCAAATCCAACCTGGTCTCCAACAGCAGAGCCATTGAACTGTGAAGGTTGGGAAAGGTCTCTGAGATCATCCAGACCAACCATCAACCCAGAACCGTGTTCTCATCTTGGTTTTCTCCAGGCTAAACACCCCCAGCTCCCTTGTGCTCAACCCTTCCCCAGCTCTGTGCCCTTCTCTGGAGCCACTCCAGCCCCTCAGTGTCCTTGTGAGGGGCCCAAAACTGAACACAGGGCTTGAGGTGTGGTCTCAGCAGTGCAAAGTTCTACAGATGGCACATCCACAGCCTCTCTGGCACCCTGGTGCAGTGTCTCACCACCCTGACAGCAAAAAGCTTCTTGCTAATGCCCAGTCTAACCCTGCTTGCTTTCTGTTTGAAGCCATTTCCCTTGTCCTGTCACTCGATGGGAGGGAGTGACTCGTGTCACAAGTCCCTCTCCAGATCTTGTGTGGCACCTTTAGGTGCTGTAAGGTGTCCCCAGATTGATTCTCCTGGTTCCCTCAGTGCAGCAGGCAGAGTTGGCAATATGAGCAGTATAGTATTTATATGAGAAATATGATATAAAGGTAAATAAACATTGTCACTATTGGGTGTCTCCCTGCATAGATGACACTCAGTGTATTTCCAAAGGATCTTCCCTTCTTACATGACTCTTGAACAGCACTGCTTTTAAAGCTCAGTGTATCCTTGACCTGTGGGTTTAGTTCTTACTTCCATGGAAAGAAAAATCCTGACTTTTAGGTAACATACAGCATTAAAGAATTTTGTCTCTAAATGAGTAGCTTATGCAAGCTTTCTTTAACCTGGGGTTGTGGCAGCTTCTTCAAATTGAAGTCTTTTTACAGAATTCTGTAAATATTATGTACTGTAATTGACTATCAGCAGAATTAGCCTGCCTTAAGTTAAAAAACACTTCTGACTTTTTGATGTTAATGGTTCAGAGGCTGCAGAAGAACCATTCCACAGTGCTCATGTTGTTTCCTATGTAGCCCAGCATTCTGGGAAACTAAATGGAAGAAGTAACCTCTTTACCAGGATTTACGTATCTTGATTAGAACATTTGGTAGGTGATGGAGATTGAATATTGCTCCAGCTATTTTAAATAACACTTGTGTTAATAAAGTAGTGCTAAAAGGTACTTTTTAAACACTATATATTGGGGTGTCACTTCTGGCTTGTGATGGGTTTGCACAAGTGAGTTTGGCACAATTTGTCACTCCCAGGCTTTTGCTCCCTGGGACAATCAGATTGAAAGCAACATATAGTTGTGTTGTTTTTTAACAGGATCTCTTGGACCCTGCTCGATGGAGAATGCTGATCCAACAGTTTAGATATGATAACTACAGACTACATCAGCTGGGAAACAATTCTGTTTTTACTATAACACTCCAGGCAGGCCTTTCAGCTATAAAAACACCGTATCCTTTAAAGCAGATATTACTGGGAGTGAAAAAAAAGCCATGTGGGGGTTTATTTTTGGTTTATGGAGGCTTTTCAGAGAGCTCAAATAGGAAATGTGGCACTTCAATATTTTTGCTCATCAGTTGTTTAAATGGGGTATAAATTGGTCACTATTAAATTAAGGGGAGATCATAATTAAGAGCATTATGGTTAAAAAAAAAGGCATGCCCAAACAAAAATTTTAAGGTAAAATGTAACATTGTGTCTGGTTTGGCTGTCTTTTCATGTCTGAAATTAGTGAATATGCCTGCAAGGGTTACTGAGCTGGGTCAAAATTACTGGTTTTTAAGCACTTAAACACAAATTGACCTGCAAGGTTTTCCATGAATATTCAAAAATAGCTGCATCTTTTGAAATTTCATTGGGTTTGTTGGGCTGGAGAAGGGATGGTGCTGCTGGAGTGCTGCACCTCAGAAGCTGCACCTGTGCCAGACATGAGTTTTGCTCACTCTTGTTCCTTGAAACAGAGCAAACCCTTGATTCTTTTGTGTGGACATGAAACTTGAGTTAAATGTTCTGTGCATGCTGCCACCTGGGCTCTGCTGGCACAGCTGGCGATATTTCCCATTTCAGGTTTCCATACCCTGGGCAGCTCACTGTGGTTTCATGGTGGTGATTGTTCCCTAACTTGCTGCTAACAGGCAGTGTTACAAAGAGGACGGGAGCTCCAAAAACCCCGACTGCCCCGTGTGTAGCAAATCCCTGAACAAGCTGGCTCAGCCCCTGCCCATGGCACACTGTGCCAACTCCCGACTAGTGTGCAAGATCTCTGGGGATGTAATGAACGAGAACAACCCTCCCATGATGTTACCAAATGGATATGTCTACGGCTACAATGTAAGTGCTGCAGTCCCTGACTGCTGAGGGCTGAAACAGCGGCTGTTGGAATAATCTAGATCAAAATAAGAGCTTAGAAACTCAGAAGCTGGAAGAATACTTCTTGCAGTAATGTTTTTTTAAGGACTGTATATTTAGCTGCTTAAATTGGTCCTAATAAAGATATATTAATGGTCACATGCCTAACTATGTGAATTTATAACACCAGATCAAATGGCATTGGAAATCTTTCCCTCCAGAGAGCAATAATGTACAATAAGTCACTTCTGGGGGCAAAGATGTTTTGACCTCAGACCACAACGTTTTTTTAAATTAAAAGTTCATTTCCTAAACAGTTCAATAGTGCTTTGAATTACTGTTGTGAATATTATCTTTTGGTTTCCCTCTTTTTCAGTCTCTGCTTTCTATCCGTCAAGATGACAAAGTAATTTGCCCAAGAACCAAAGAAGTCTTCAACTTCTCACAAGCTGAGAAAGTGTACATCATGTAGGTGTGTGACCACAGGATGAAGTGCCGCTGGGATTTTGACACAGAGTATCTTGGCACGCCCTGCAAAGGGGGGGCCTTAATGTGTGGCAAAGAAGCAAAAGCTGCCACCCTGGGGAGCAGACCTGTCGGTGGCATTATTGTTTCTTGCGACCAAAGATCAATGAGCAACAATAAACACTCTTGAAAGGAAAAAAAAAAAAAAAAAAGAAGAGAGGAATTATGACTTAAGTTTGTACTTGAATAAAATACACAAAAACAAATTTTGATTGTTAAGGTTTTGTAACATAAGGTCAAAAATTGGACTCTTCTCAAAGAAAAGTACTTTCATCTTCTAAAGGATAGCTTTCTTTAAAGATGGACACTTGCACTGGGGGAAAACTTAGAACAGATTTGAAATGAAATCCATTTTCCTTCCCTCTTTTTCACAATTGTCCAAGACCCTTTTGTTATCAAAGATCTCAGTACTACCAACGTGTTCTCCTTTAAGCTCCTCTTTGCCTTCTTTATGATCCTCTGGTGAAGTAGTCCTGAACGTGAATGATGTAACTTATTTCCATGGGAAGATATTTTTGATGTCTTTGGCACGAGGTGGCTTCTCTGGAGGATCAGATAGGGACTGCTTTCAAGGAGTATGAAGTCTTTTTCCAAACCCAAATATTTTAAGGAGGTTGCATAAGTATCACGAAGAACTGAGAACATTTCAGGCAAAATCCAGTGCTTGTTTAAATGTTCTTTTTCCAGTCTACCATAGTGTTAAAGTCCTTCTAAAGTTATTAGTTATGTGCATAGGGTTCAATATGAAATCATTAGTGCTACTGCCTTATTTCTTGCTTTGAGAATGTACTCACATGACAATGAGCTGGTATTCTTAAGTGTTGGGCGAAGTTTCTGAAGATGCCTTGCAGGATGATTACATAATTTTAGGGTTTAAATAGTATTCATTACTGAAACTAATAGTTCAATTTTAACAACTGCAGAACACATCCTTATGACTTTTCAAAAGAATTAAACCATTGTAGTTTAAACAAAACCATATTGTAGAGGTTTGTATTTAGCGCTTATTTTTGCATGTTGATGTTGATTAGCTAATAAAAGATTGTAAATGTAAGACATGTTAATAAAAATTGTTTTCCATTTCTTGATTATATAAAATTAGAAAGCTGTTTTGTGTTTATATGTAAAAGGAATTAACTCTCGGTGGCCTCTCTGAGAGTTAAGAGCAGAGAACTGTGGAACTTCCACGTGTTGGTTTTCAGTGTTCTGCAAGATTTAAAAGAAAAAGAAGAAAACTAACAACACACATGCATACAAAAATCCAAACCAACAAACCCCAAAACTTCCCCAGCAAACCAAAAAAATGCCACACAGCAACCATGAATGTCATTCTTCAGAGCATTTCAGTCAAATAGGTATTTTTGATTTAAACTTTTCATATATGAACTCCGGTAAACTCCAGGGTTTTTTCTGTTCTTCCTAGAACACTGCCTCTCACTGTCCTAGAGCCTTCCTGTTAATAAAATGTTGTGGATGATTTAGGTGTGGGTTTTCCATGCTTTAAAGAATGCACAAAGCACAAAGGACACAACTTCTTTTCATGTTCAACACTTAAAGGTCACAGATATTGCTGAACTGCTGGTGCTAGCCCCTGTGGAACTGTAAATACATGGGATTTCCAGGGAGGTGTGTCTGAAAAAGTTCAGTTTTCAGTGGGTATCAATTACTGATGCTTCAGAACAGATGTGTCTGCACCACTGCAGTGCTGCCAGCTTGGCGTGGGCCAGTGCTCTGCACTCACTGCTGCAATGCAGGGCTCTGTTCTTCTCTGGGCATCTTCTGAAGTGGCAAGTTTAATGATTCCTTAGGACAAATGCAGTGTACCAGGAGTAGGTGGAGATACTGAGAGAACTTAGGTTAGTAACTGGAGTAATTTGCTTTCAGTTCTGCAGTAACTTCCTTTCCCTTCCTTTCCCCTGGGGCAGGAGTTGGAGCGCCCTCAGCTCAGAGTGGGGCAGGATGTCACCCTGAGGAGCAGTGTCACTCAAACCCACGTGGAGCAGCACCCCTAGTTGGGCCACTGTTGACAGCATCCTTGCAGAAGGGCAAGCATAGCTTTGAGCATGGCAACCTCACTTTTCCTTACTTTGCAAGAATTCATAAAAGGCCAAAGCAAGAAAGAAGCAGTAGATTTCTATTGGACCTCAGGGAACGTGTGATAAATGCACAACAATTGTAGGGCATGGAAATTGTTGCTTTTGCTTCTCTTAAATACCAGTTAGAGCTGTGGTTTCCTGAGACCAGCCTCTTATGATTTCTGTGACCTGAGTAGAGTGCTGGAGAAACTCACACTCCAAAAAATCCTAGTTTGGGATGGGAGAAGAGAACAGCTGTCCTACAAGGAGAGCTCAGTTTCTGGGAGGTGTGATTCCAGATGGCCAGGTGCCAACAGGAGCACTCAGTCTGTGCTGGTGTGTCACTGTCACAGGTGCCAGCAGGAGCACTCAGTCCCTGATTGTGTGTCACACTCACAGGTGCCAGCAGGAGCACTCAGTCCCTGCGGGTGTGTCACTGTCACAGGTGCCAGCAGGAGCACTCAGTCCCTGATTGTGTGTCACTGTCACAGGTGCCAACAGGAGCACTCAGTCCCTGCGGGTGTGTCACACTCACAGGTGCCAGCAGGAGCACTCAGTCTGTGCTGGTGTGTCACTGTCACAGGTGCCAGCAGGAGCACTCAGTCCCTGCGGGTGTGTCACTGTCACAGGTGCCAGCAGGAGCACTCAGTCCCTGATTGTGTGTCACACTCACAGGTGCCAGCAGGAGCACTCAGTCTGTGCTGGTGTGTCACTGTCACAGGTGCCAGCAGGAGCACTCAGTCCCTGCGGGTGTGTCACACTCACAGGTGCCAACAGGAGCACTCAGTCTGTGCTGGTGTGTCACTGTCACAGGTGCCAGCAGGAGCACTCAGTCCCTGCGGGTGTGTCACACTCACAGGTGCCAGCAGGAGCACTCAGTCCCTGCGGGTGTGTCACTGTCACAGGTGCCAGCAGGAGCACTCAGTCCCTGCGGGTGTGTCACTGTCACAGGTGCCAGCAGGAGCACTCAGTCCCTGCGGGTGTGTCACTGTCACAGGTGCCAGCAGGAGCACTCAGTCCCTGCGGGTGTGTCACTGTCACAGGTGCCAGCAGGAGCACTCAGTCCGTGCTGACTGTGTTCCTGTTACAAGGGAAGGTTCCAGAAGGAGCCTCAGCTGTGTGTTAGCTCTGGTTGCTCACTTTGGGGATCTGCAGTGAGCCAGCCCGCTGTGAGTGCAGCAGGGCCGCTGTGCTCCGGCAGCTGTGGCCCCCTGGCTGCCCCGCTGGGCTGCTCTCAGGCCGTGGCTCTGGAGCCTCCAGCTGTGTGAGGCTCAGAGATGGTGGCAGTGTGTTCTGCTCTGGTTTGCATTCCCTGGCTGCTCGGAGCAGCCCTGGGCTCCAGCAGAGCTGTTGGTTCACAGCTCATCTCACAGGTGGCCCCGACATCAAACCAAGAGCAGCAGGTGGCTCAGGGAAGTATAAAGTTGTTTGAGATGGTAGAAGCTCTCTAGGAGAGCAAAGACTCTTTCCTCTCAAGATCTGGCTGAACTGGAAATGAACACTATCCTTCACTGGGATGTTTTTTCAGTCGTGCCAGGCAGCGAGGCTCTGGATTTTGGTTCTGGTGTTCCTGTTTGAAGGCAGCAGTTTGTCCCAGCTGTGATCAGGACGGGTTACTCTGATTCCCACAGTTACACCAAGGATGAGAATTGCCTTAACCCTCTGTTTGTTGTGGTCCCAAGCCCTGCTCTAAACGCTGAAGGTTTTCCAGTGTTGCAAAAGAGAGACACTGGTAACTCTGCCCAGTGCCCTGGGGGCTTTTGGTGCCTGTTTCAGCTTCCATTTTCTTCCAGGCTGAGAAGGGCTCAGGATGCTGAGGTCACAACGTTGTGTGTAGGAAATAGCAAAGCTGATAACAAACTCTGGCAAAACATTTTCCTGTGAGCTTTAAAGACTGATGAAGTAGTCAGGGTTTGGATTTTTTTTAATATAAGCATGACCTTTTCTACTCAGTAATAAAATTACTCTTTGGGGAAAAAAAGAATATATTATTTGGGACAGGAAGAATGATAAAATTACAGCTGGAAATCTGCCAAAAAGAAGCCTTTGAACATGCATAATGGACCACTATTCAGAGGGAGGAAAAAAAAAAGGAATACTCTGAGTTGCTTTTATTTCAGCCTCAGGCAGCCTGAGCAGAGGGTGTTGGGAAGCACACTGAACATTTTATTGAGGGTGCTTTGAGACCCACACCGACAGCATGCACTGGGTGTCCTGATGCACAATGGAGGTCACTTGATAGAACAAAATGAGTATTTAAAACTTCTCCAACTGCATTTTCATGTTCCATAACGAGGTATTCTGAACTCATTAATCTGAACACCCAATAAAGCCCAGCCCAGATCCACATGATGGTTGGTCAAGTGTGATTTTCATCTCCTCCTTGAGCAGATCAATTAGTTTCCAGTAGTTCCCTCTAGTCCCCGAATCTGTTCCTTGTTTGATGATGAGGGGGGTCAGAGATTCACCAGGATCTCACTGCTGTTATCCTTTTCCAGAGATTCAGTGTCTGGTTGGTTCTGCATCCTGCATCAGCCACACATAAAGGCATTTTTCTTAATTCAGTCATTTATTTTAAAGATTTGTCCCTATTAGCTAAGCTCTGAGAAATTGTCAGAAGCTCAACTTTCTGTTTGTTTTAGAAGGAGATATAGGATGGGCAGAGCAGGACAGCAGAATTTCTTAACCCTTTACTAACACATCCTCTGAGAGCCAGGTAGGTTCTATATGTAGAATTATCTCTGGCACAGTCAGGGGGAAAAAATTGCAATCAAGGCCAGTGAGAGGGAGCAAGGAGTTCCAGTTCAGTTCCTGTTGGATGTGAGGGCTGAAGATGTTTTTGGCACAGCAGGTGCAGAGCCAGCACAAAGCAGTTCTGCCTTACAGCTGCCTTTTGTGAGAAGTTGTGTGAGAACCAGGCATTGAAAAACGATCCTAAGAGATGTAGTCCTGATCTCAGTTTGAACTGAAGTTCTAAAACTGTACATGGGAGTTCTTAATATCAAAAATAAAATTAGTCCTCACAGCTAGCTGGGCAACAAGTTGATTTCACTGAGGAGCTCACAGTTGTGAATCAGTATTTTCAGCTACACCATAAAATCCTGCTATTTGATCACATTACAGTTATCAGAGATCTGTATGCTTAGCCAGAGGAAATCAGCTGAAGGATAAGCAGCACCACAAGAAGAACAATAGGAAACAGCAGAACAACAAGGAACAGAAAGGACTGCTGAACAAGAAAAGCTGTTTGCTTTGACTCCTCAAAAATGAGATCAAACATCAGGGTAGAGCTAAGAAATGTTATCAGCCAGTTACCTTTCAAAGAGATTAAAATATCTGAAGCTTTTAAAAGTGAAAGAAGAAAAAATTAACATGGAAGTACTGTGTGACAGAGATCCAGACTTTGTTACAAAACTCACCCAGCACCTTGCTGCCTGCTCCTAATAAAGATGGGAATGTGCAACATGGGTGGGAGGGAGATGCACTGAGGAAACCAGAAATAACTCAGCAACATGGAATTGAAAAAACTGTGCCTCTTGTAGAAACCAAGTGATCCTTGTAAATTGTTCAGCTCTAATGGAAAGAAGCTGCTCCAGTGTCCAGTCTGGGAATCAGATCACATTGAATCAGAATGGTTTGGGGTGGAAGGGACCTTGCAGATCACCTCATTCCCTGGGCAGGGACACCTCCCACTATCCCAGGTTACTCCAAACCCTGCCCAACCTGGCCTTGGGCACTGCCAGGGATCCAGGGCAGCCACAGCTGCTCTGGGCACCTGTGCCAGGGCCTGCCCACCCTCACAGGAAAGAATTTCCTCCCTATATCAAATCTAACCCTGCCTCTGCCGGTTTGAAGCCATTGCCCCTTGTCCTGTCACTCCATGCCCTTGTCAAAGTCCCTCTCCAGCTCTCTTGTAGCCCCTTTAGGTACTGGAAGGTGCCATAGGCTCTTCCCAGAGCCTTCTGTTCTGCAGGCAGGACACCCCCAGCTGTCCCAGCCTGTCCCCACAGCAGAGGGGCTCAGCCCTTGATCACCTCTGTGGCCTCCTCAGGCCTCGCTCCAGCAGGTTCAGATCCCTCTGGCGTGGGGCTGCAGAGGGCTCTGGTGCTGCTGTGCTGGAAGCTGGAGCAGGGAAATCACTGAGCTGTTCAGTTCCCCAAACTAAAATGGAAAACTAAAGCTGGCTAAGGGGGGGGATAACATCTGTACCTACTCCTTTGACACTATTTCCTATCCCATAAAATTAAATTTTATGTTGTGCATTTAAGGAAATAGTTATACCTACCCACAGAGCAGAGGGGCAAATTTTCCCAGGGAGATCTTCTGCATTCCCAGCCAGGAGTTTTTCCTGATAGAGCCAGAAGGAAGAATGAGGAGAAAAAGATTATAAGGTCTATTCACTTCAGGACAAAAAAAGATCTTTAACTAACTTAAATATTTTGTTCCCCACCCATGGAGATTAGCAGGATCATATAGACAAATTCCACAAAAGGAAATAAACAGATAATAGACCAGTAGACAATTTCCTTTTCTTTCTTTGCAAACCACAGCAAGACAAATTGCTCAGAGGAGCCAGAAGCAGAGCTGTGGAAGTTCCTCAGGGTGCCCATGTGGGCCCCTTATGGAGTTGTCTCCTCTTTCAAGTAGCAGCTTTAGGGATGCAAAGCAGAGAAATATTTTATTAGAGACTGGAGGGGTCAGGGGAAAATTTATCTTAGAGAAGCTCAAGTTGCCCAGGATGCAGTCATTAAGGAAAACCTTGTATTCATTCCCTGCATGCAGGGCATCATCCTGGCATCGTGCTGCAATGCCCAGTTGACACCTCCACCTGAACCAGCTCTGTGCCCTGCTGGCAGAACTGCTCAGGGGCAGCAGAAACCCAACAGGCAGGGTTGGAACCCCTGGCTGCTTGGTGCTGGCCCCCTCCTTTTGAGGTGGCTCCTTGGTGGCAGCAGTTCTGCTCAGGGGTATGGGGGAAGAGGCTCTTTCTCCATGAGGATCGTGACACAATTTTCTACTTTAACCCCTGCACCCCCAGGTGACTGTCTCATTGTCCTGCATTGTCCTGCACAGGAGCTCATGAAATTATTTGTTCCTATTTGTGGCCATAAGGAACATCCCTTTACAGGCTGACTTCCACCAGGAAATGGAGAGGAATTCAGGCTGGGTGCTGGGGATGCACCAGGGGAGCATCCCTGAGGGTGGCTGCTGGAGCGAGGGAAGCAGCAGCGTCAGCAGCACCCATGTCTGTGCCAGCTGCGGGCACTGAGCACAGTGGGGAGCTCTGTGATGGAGAGGAGGGGAGCCCCAGGTCTGAGCAGCTGAGTGCAGGGTCAGGGTCAGGGTCAGGGGAGCCCCAGGTCTGAGCAGCTGAGTGCAGGGCCAGGGTCAGGGGAGCCCCAGCTCTGAGCAGCTGAGTGCAGGGTCACATTCCTGTCTCAGGAGTGTTCCAGCCTGCTCCCTGCCTCTTCCCTGCAGTCACCATGAGGCTTGAGCCCAACAGGCTCGCTCGGGGGCTGTAAGTGGACCTTGCCCTCAGGGTGTTTGAACTTGCCCCTCCTGTGGGTACAGAAGGTGCCTGGAGCAGCTGAGCTGCCTGCCTTGGTGTGTGGGAGCTGAGCACGGCCAGCTCCAGGAGGAACAGCCCTGGAACAGGACAGATACCATGGAGGGAGTGATCCTATCTGGTCAGACAGGGAAGAACAGATGAGAATTGATGCTGCTGATGCAAATCTGCTGGCTTCTCTTTTCCAGCAGCACTTTGCAAATGTTGATCTCAGATGTACATACCCTCTGATGATCCAGGCTTTGTGACATCTGTTTTCTTTGAATATCCCTTGCCAGCATTGTGGCTTCAGTGCAGCGTTATCCTACTTCAAAAACCAGTGAATAACCAGGGTGCTGGTGCTACAGGACAGCTAATGATTCACTTTAACTACCAGCTGGAGAGAAAAGCCCAGAGGCTACAGCTGAATTGCTGCTTTGCTCTTTCAGTGAGTAACAGACCTTCTTTGATACACCTCATTTTTTATAATAATTGGAAAGAATGTCACCTGCCCTGTTAAGAGAGAAATTTTCCTACACTTGGCCAAAACATATTCCCTGAGTCTCTGGAACTTTCTTCTGAGGAGGTAAAATGAAGAGTTCCTCACTGAAGTAAGATTAGCAGCTGCCACATCCAGAAATACCTCCCTTATTCTAAGCCAATTAGCAAAGGATAATGACTGCTTTCTTTGCACTGGGAAACCATAAATAACATCACCTGTGATCTCTGCACTTGAGGGTGTGAGATGCTGGAGTAAATTTTTATCTGAATAAAGTGTTTGGCATAATTCTTTCCCTCCCTTATTTCCAGGAACACCATGAAAAGAACTCAGAGTGCTGGTGTCAGTTTTGTCTTGGCCAAAGAAGCCGAGAATCTTTGGGCTAGTGAATCTAACACTGAAATTTTGGGTGGCTATTAAAAATATTATTTCAATATAACACCTCAAGGTATAGGTGAAGATCATGCTCAGGTGAAGAGATACTAAAAGATCTAGGCTAAAACAAGATGTCTTACAGAACAAATTTTTGGAATGTTCTAAAACTTTGTGCAAATCCCATTAAATACACCAGTATGGATCAGTTCTGTTAAAATAACAAAGATTAAAAATGCCAACTCACAACTTCATCTGCTCCAAGCAGTTCGAGGGGCTGCTCCCACCATTAGAGGAACCTTCCTATCACCCTTCTTTGTCCTTGGGTAATTGAGTCCTGAAATTTGGAATATTCTTGAAAACTTCCAGTACTCACTTTTAAATCAAGGATGCTTCAGAGAGACACAATATCCTTTTTCTTACACTCTATTTGCAAAACCCTCTGTGCTGCCCCCTCTCCAGGACCCACAGATAACTCCAGGGATAGCCAGGTCCTGCTTTAACAGTCACTGAGTCACCGGGAATTTCCTGTCCTGCCATCTCTGCTTTGTCTAAAATGTCTTCTCTGTAATGGAATGCCCTCCAAAAGAGCCACTGGCAACAGATCTCCAGTGTCCTGATTTGGGATGCCGAGTCTCAAAACTATTGACAATCCAGGGCTGTTTGGTTCAAGCACATCTGTCAGAAAAACATCATCATGACACAGGGAATCTGTTTCCTCACTGGCAAAATATGTGCCTGGTTTCCAGTTTGAATTCATCTTTTGTTCCTTGTGTTTTTCACTGCTATACCCAGAATTATTTAATGTGATCTTTTTCCCTGAAGATAATTTTATTTTATGAACAAGTTACCCAGCAATAATCAAAACTGATTTAAATCTTTACTAGTAGGCACTATTGCAACTATTTCTGTTCTGCTGTTTGTTCTTGTACCCTTCCTATATGTCACAGAATTTTTTAAAGAACTTTATAAAATGCAGATTCTTTTAGTATTTGCTGTGCTATTTACACATTTTACAGAGCTTAAACTACTTAGTGCTTTTTGTTATTGCTCTGAAACTGTTTAACCCTGCTGTTCCCACAGAATGATTCTGTATAATAGAGACATATTTGAAATTTGCTGATGGCTCTGAAATAGCAAGGGCTGCTGCTTTTCTATGCAGCAAATGCAGAACATGGATTGACAGTAAAATATTCCTGTGCACTTCAAGATCTGTGACACTTCTGAAGAGACAGTGCAGGGTGTTTCTGTGTCAGATAGATTTTGTTCCCTAGGGTTTTTGCTGCACCATTTAAAGCAGAGTCCAAGCAGTGATAGGAGCATTTGGAGATGAGAGAAAGCACAGTGATTGCAGATGATTCGGGTTCATGTTTGTAGCAAGCAAAGTTGCACTGTGTTTGACTCGTGCAATGGAAGCTCTCAGCACTCCCCTCGTTTCCTCTGGAGCCACCTGAACCGAGCTGTGCTTGGGGTGCCCAGGGCAGTGTTTGGGCAGCTCTGCTGTGATTTCAGCTCACCAGCACTGGCCTTTCAGGGCACAGTCACTCCTCTGACAGGAACAGCTTTTACAGTAATAATAAAAAGGGAAAATAATTAAAATAACTTTTTCAGCAGCTTTTTGGTGCAATCAAGCTTTTTTCATTGATCAAATATCTTAACAAGATCAAATATCTTCCATATTGATTTTTTAAATTTACTTTAGAGTTTGGGGAGGAGGGGATGCTTTTGTTGGGTTTTTTTGGAGGGTGTTGGTTTTATTTGTTTTAGATGGATATTTTTGTGTGTGCATGTGTGTTTAGAAAAAAGGCAGAATACCACTAGACACTTTTAATGTTTCTGTGTTTATCTGTTTCTGTATTTTGGGTTACTCAATTAATTTACCTCTACAAACACAGTCATTCCTCTTGGAAAATGCCCCCACCTCCAGTGCTTTCTCAGAGACATGTGTTCTCTTTTAAACTGTCATTAAAATTGTTTCTATGATATGATACTCAGGAATGCTTTGTTCAAACGAAATCTCTTCTTTGCCTATTTTATTGTGAGACTGTGGTCATGTTTAAAGGTTCAGATCTGTTTCAAGATTTATTCCTGGCTTGGAAACAGAGTGGCTCTGCACAGGGATGGAAGATGCAACAGAATATGCGGAAAAGGGTTGAAAGTGGGGCTCTTAAGGGACATTTTGTATGTATGTATGTATGTATGTATGTATGTTTGTGTGTGTGTGCGTCTGTATCTATAGATAAATATAACATGCCACATTTCAATATCTGTGGCCTTGATAAGGCTGGGTTAATGGCTGGACTTGGTGGTCTTGGGGATCCTTTCCAACATAAATCATTCCATGACTTTGCCAGGACCCCCAAGGTTTTGGCACACCCACCCCATTGCCACAGGCTGCTGTAAGCTCAAACCCTCCAGTCTGAAAAATTCAGATCTCTCGCTGACAGTGAAAACGGTTTGGAGCCGATGCTGCAAACATTTCCGGGATTTCCAAGGCGAGGCGTTTCCCCAGGAGCAGCCCCGGCCTTCCCCGGCTGGAAGGGCCGCAGGTGCGCCTGCATTGCCACCTGCTGGGGGCTGCGCCAGGGCGGGGACACCGGGACACCGGGACACCGGGACACCGGGACACCGGGACACGGGCACCTTCGGGACACGGGGACACAGGGGTACAAGGGGACACGGGGTAAGGGGACACCGGGACACCGGGAGCGGGACACGGGGACCTTAGGGACACGGGGACACAGGGGTACAAGGGGACACGGGGTAAGGGGACACCGGGACACCGGGACACCGGGACACCGGGACACGGGGACCTTAGGGACACGGGGACACAGGGGTACAAGGGGACACGGGGGTAAGGGGACACAAAGATACGGGGACACGGGGAAAAAAGGACACGGGGACACAGGGGCAAGGGGACATTAGGGACACGGGGACACAGGGACAGGGGGACACAGGGACACAGAGACAAGGGGACACAGTGACACAGTGACACAGGGACACGGCGACACGGGGACACGGTGACAAGGGGACACGGGGACAAGGAGACAGAGGTGTGACCGTGTTCACAGGGTCTTAGGATGAGGGAAGAGATAAGGATCTGACTCCATGTTTCAGAAGGCTGATTTATTATTTTATGATATATATTATATTCAAACTATACTAAAATAATAGAAGAAAGGATTTCATCAGAAGGCTGGCTGAGAATAGAAAAAAAAGGAATGAAAAACAAAGGCTTGTGTCTCAGAGACTCCGAGCCAGCTGACTGTGATTGGCCATTAATTAGAAACAACCACATGAGACCGATCCCAGATGCACCTGTTGCATTCCACAGCAGCAGATAATCATTGCTTGCATTTTGTTCCTGAGGCCTCCCAGCTTCTCAGGAGGGAAAAATCCTAAGGAAAGGATTTTTCAGAAAAGATGTCTGTGACACCCAGGGACAAGGGGACACAGGGACACAGGGACATGGGGACACAGAGACACGGGGACACAGGGTCACTCCTGCAGGAGTGTCCAGTGCTCCCCCCGTGTGTGGCTTTACCCCGGCAGAAATGCCCCGGGCTGCTCCTGGACAGGGAAATCAATGGAGTTTTTGGTGTGTGCAATTCGCTAGGGACACTGGTGTGAAGAGTGACAAAGTTCACAGCCTGATAATGTCAAGTTTTACTCTTATCTGCAAAGAAACTCTTCTTAAAAGGACATGATGCTCCTGTATAAATTTCATTTCTGTTCACATTTAAAAATGTACTTAGACATAGCTCTATGTCTTTTTGTTGTTGTTGTTGTTGGTTTTTTTGGGTGGTTTTGGTTGTTTTTGTCTGTTTGGGTATTTTTGTGTTTTTTATTAAATAAATAAACCATTTTCTAAATGGATGTAGAACTGTTTCCCTCAGCAGCCAGGAGCCCGTGTCTCTCAGGGGCTGTGCCCTCTGGCCATGCAGGAATGCAGTGCCAAAGGCAGTGACAGGGTATTTATTTTCTGTGATTTCAGCTGAGCAGAGGCTCTCAGTCGCCCAGCTCAGACCAGTGCTGGCAGTGCAGTTTCCTCTGCCGTCCCTGTAAATATACCTTGAAACTACTGCCTGCCAGTTTTGTTTACATCTCAGAAAACTAAACCCCATACCTGACTAGAATTCAGGTTCCATCACCGGCAGCAGAACTGGATGTCAAGGATACCAAGAGAATTTTGTGTACAGTTTACCGAGCAATGTTCACCACAAATGCTGCGTTTTCAGTATTTGGTATAATTTTACCACTATGACATGTGCAAAGAGGAAAAGCAGGAATTATCAATTTAAGAGGATTTTTAGCACTCAGGTGAGACAAAGCTGAAGCTCAGGATAGGGGTGGCTGCAGGAGCAACACGGCTGAGGTCACCCTGCAGGAGGTGCTGCTGCCCAAGGGATGGGATCACATCTGCTGGCTGCACCTGCAGCACCCATTCCAAGCTGTACTGAGGTTCAATTGCCTAAAAATTGTGAAACATTTAGGAATCCTAGCAGGGCAAAATCTAAAATAATGTTGGTCAGTGGAACTGTCGTGAGATGCTGCAGAAATGTTAACTCCTGGTGTGGATATATACTGTCTAACACAGGAAAATGCTCATTAAACTCCACTTTGAGTCTGCACAGATATTCCAGTGAAGAAAGAAACAATTTACCTTCACTGATACTAATCAAGTGTGTCCACATCGGTGTGCAGTTTCAGGAATTCTGTAGGATCATTTTTAAAAATTATTCAAGAGATGAATATAAGCTTTGTATAGGAAGGTGCTGCTTGATTTGTGATGGTTCTCCTACAGCTACTGCTGCTCCATCCAACCCACAAGGGGATATTCAATTATTGATCTAGAGCACACAGAGCAGGTTCATTCATCTCCTCCTATGACAGAACTATAAAATGTTACAGTAGGCTGAAGTGTTGTCACAGTCACTATTTCACACAATTAGAGGAGGTCACCAAGCACCTTTGGCCTTGCATTATTGATGGTTTCATGAATAGACTATTTCCCCTTTGAGAACATGTTCAAATATGCTCTTTACCCATTACACGGTAGTTCAGAGCTCTGAAATATCTGTCACCCTTTTGCTCAACTCACTGCTGGTTCAGCATCTCTTCAGCTCACACAGGTCATTTTCTTTACAACCCAACTGGCACAAACTGTGACAATTTAATGTAAATGTTTATCATGTTTCTGTATCTTCAGATCTGAAACAAAAGTTATTTTAGCTCCAAATTATTTGTAGGGAAGCCTTTCTTTGCCTAAGTTCCATTTTGGCAGGGGAAGAAATCCTCCTTTTTAATTTCATGTCATTAAGCTGAATACAGCTATCCTAAAATTTCAGGGGGTTTCTTTTTGGCTGACATTCTCCTTTATTGCAAAGCTGGAAAACAACCCTTAGCAAAGAATCATCCAGTAAAATGGTGGAACTGTATCCTACTGAGATGTTTATTTTATGAAAAAAACTAAACCAGATAATTTAGTACTCCACGAAGTCTGAAATAATCCTTCCTAGAGCCACCAGTTTTACCTTTTATATTTGTGATGGAACAAATGGTTATTCTTTTATGTAAGAACATCCAGACTCAAATCACTGTCAGTGGACAAAATTCTGGAGTTTTTCTCTGCCTGTGAATTTGGCCAAAGGTACTGGACCAACCAAAGATGATCTCTGGATGGACCAACTGTTCCTGTCTGGAGATCCCTTCCAGCAGGAGAACATCCCCTTTGCAAATGGCTCCTGCCCACAGTGACAGCACTGGGTGCTCTGGAGAGGTGTGCAAGGACAGTGCCTCTGGCAGAGGCTGTGCTCCTGCACGGTGTCACTCACTCTGGGCACCCACAAAGTGTCACCATGCTGCTCCTGCACGGTGTCACTCACTCTGGGGCACCCACAAAGTGTCACCACGCTGCTCCTGCAAGGTGTCACTGACTTCAGAGCACCCACAAAGTGTCACCACGCTGCTCCTGCAAGGTGTCACTCACTCTGGGCACCCACAAAGTGTCACCACGCTGCTCCTGCACGGTGTCACTCACTCTGGGGCACCCACAAAGTGTCACCACGCTGCTCCTGCACGGTGTCACTCACTCTGGGCACCCACAAAGTGTCACCACGCTGCTCCTGCACGGTGTCACTCACTCTGGGGCACCCACAAAGTGTCACCACGCTGCTCCTGCACGGTGTCACTCACTCTGGGGCACCCACAAAGTGTCACCACGCTGCTCCTGCACGGTGTCACTCACTCTGGGCACCCACAAAGTGTCACCACGCTGCTCCTGCTGATGTCTCAGTACAGACATGGGAAATGCAACTCCTGGATTCAGCAATCCCCATAACACGAAGCTACAGACCCAGGTTTTGCTGAAACCAGGTGTAAACAAAAAAACCATTTAAATCAAAGGTTCTGAAGGGATATCAGCTGGTGCTCAGCCCTGCCTCTGCACTCCACAGTGTTCTGTTCCACCCCTTGCAACAGCCCAGACCAGCTGGGGAAAATCAGTGCAGCTGCAACGTCTGTGACTTTTGCAGCTGAGTGGGTTTTTCAGTGTTCAGGCTCTCTACAGCCTTTTATCAGGCTGGTCCAGATGAAGAGAATATTGAAATTATTAAATGGTGGATATTTGCCATGTTCATTAAGTAGAAGGGAAAAGGAGACTCAGCAACTTCAGCCAACACAATTTTATGGAATTGTCTTTGATTTTAACAAACAAATAAATAAATAAATAGCCTGGCTCTCATTGGGATTTGCCTAAGGGACTATCATGAATGAATTACACAACTCAGCACTCATTCACCCATTCATCAACTGATTCTTTGCAAAACCATATGGCTCCTTGCAGGGATTTCTTTAAACATTATGCAAAAGTATGAAATCGGTGCCTTTGTAGATGCTAAGTCTGTTGCTTGAGGCTCATTTTGAAATTCCATTTCCAGATAGCACAGCAATGCTCCTTTTGCAAGTCATACCCTAACAGAAAGCAGTTGTCCTGGCACTTTCAATCAAATGAAGAAAAGAAATAGATATAAACAGTGAGAGTAAACTGATCTAAACTTTACAGATGAGCTGTGCCACTCAGCATGAATTTCACATGGAAATGCACTGTGCTTGAGGGAAGGCAATGGGGAAAGGATAAACATTATTAAAAACTAGGATGACACTGGTTTCTTGCATTGAGTCAGAAATAGCAGAGCCACTGCAAAATGTATGTATTCATTTACTGCAGTAAACCTGGTTGAAGATGTGAGTCCATGTGAAAAACGCCAATCACTTGTTTTTAAAATTTTAGAAGTTTAATAATAATAAAAGGACTATAAAATAGCAGAGTAATAATAATTTGGACAATTTGGATTAGGACCAAATTAGGACCAAAACAATAAAAACAAAGAGTTACAGAAAGTCTGGGTACCTTTTTCTGGACAAAATAAGCCTGAAAAAGGACCCACGTTAACAGAGGATCAACCCTTAAAAACAATAACCTGTTGTATATTCATACACCTCATACATGATGCATAAAAGTGTCAGCTTCTTCCTCTGAATCCTAACCATGTCTTCAGCTGACCGAGGCGGGAAGAAGTTAATTTCTTCTGATAAGAGAGCAATAAATTCTTTTTCTCTGAAAGATTTAGGTGTCTTGTGGCTGCTACCTTGGTGTGAGTCCTCTCTTTAAATAAAGTATCTCACATAGCACAGTTTCTATTTTAACATTATCTTATAACCTAAAACTATATTTAACACACTACTTAAGAAAACACAGCATAACTTTCTAACATAACACATATAATATTCATTTTAATATTTTCAAAAAGCCAATCATAAACCACGCATTTTTCACAGTCTATTCCTAGTGAAAATTGTTCAGTGCCATCCTTCCCCACCACAGCAGCCAGCAGACACAGCTGCAACACCAATCCACACAAACGGCTTCCAACACCTGCCTGAACTGTGGATTAAAGGAAATACCTGTCATTTAGCTGACATCCTCAAACGGGAAGAGACAGTTTAGATGTCTGTTTTCTTTAGGCTGTTCCAAGTGGGGGTATCCGCAAGGTCTTGTCCGTTCCCAGCGGTTCAGCAGCACCCTCAGAGCCGGGGGTCTGCAGGGAACCCAGAGCTGCAGGTTCTGCCGGCAGCGAAGCCAGGGCCGCCTCACGGTGTCCCACAGCAGAACCGGACCTGTGCGGGTGGCACACAAGGACACTTTTGGGACACTTTTGTGGCGGTGCAGCGGCGCCCAGGGTCGGGCCCCTCACGACCAGAAGGACCTTGAGGTGCTGGAGCCTGCCCAGGGATCGGGACGGGGCCGGGGAAGGCTCTGGAGCACAAGGGCTGCGAGGAGCGGCTGAGGGGGCTGAGGGGGCTCACAGGAGGCTCAGGGGGACCCTGTGGATCTCTGCAATTCCCTGTCAGGAGCTGGAGGCCGGGAGGGGATCGGGCTCTGCCGCCAGGCAAACAGCGACAGGACGAGAGGACAAGGCTCTAAGGCGCGCCAGGAGAGGCTCAGTTTGACATTAGGAGGAATTTCTTCACAGAAGGGCTGATTGCACCTCAGCACGGGCTGCCCAGGGAGCTGTTTAAGGAAAGACTAGAGCGGTGATGTTTGGTTGGTGTCAATGATTCGGAGGTGTGACTCTGTGACAAGCAGGGGCGTTGTGTAGCGGCTGCTCGCCCCTCCAGGCAGGCTCGGGTTAAACACAACACCCCCTCACACAAAACCGGCGGGCTGGGGTTAAACACAACACCCCCTCACACAAAACCGGCGGGCTGGGGTTAAACACAACACCCCCTCACACAAAACCGGCGGGCTCGGGTTAAACACAACACCCCCTCACACAAAACCGGGGCGCGGCGCCTTTAAGGCTTCCCCTGCCTATCCCCGGCCCCGCTTCCGGGTGCCGGCACGTCACATGGGCGGGGGAGATGGTAGGTGCCGGAGGGGGGGGGGGGGGGGGAGGAAGGTACCACCCGCCGGTGCGGGGGGAGCAGCACCCAAGGGGGCAGGGCTCGCATGCGGGTGTGGTCAATGGGCAGGAGCGCGGGCTCAGCACTCTATGGGCGTGGTTCCATGTGGGCGTGGCTCCACAAGGGCGTGTGTCCCCTGAGGGGCGGGGCCTACACGAGAGGCGGGTTCGTGTGAGGGGCGGGGGTTCCTCGGGGGCGGGGCTCCCTCGGGGGCGGGGCTCCCTCCGGGGCGGGGTTTCCTCCGGGGCGGGGCTCCGCTGAGGGCCGGAAGATGGCGCCTCCCAGCCGCGGCCGGGCCCGTGAGCCCCGGTGGTTCCCGGCCGGGGCTCTCCCGGCTTGAGGGACCCTCGGAGCGGGTGTCCCGGCAGCTCCGGTGCCCCGGTGCCGGCGGAGATGGAGCAGCGCCTGGCTGAGCTGGTGGAGGAGCTCACCACGTCGGGGGAGCCGCAGCTGGAGCCCGGCAGGATGAAGGAGCTGAAGAAGATCTGCAAGTACGGCCGGAGGGAGGGGCAGAGCCGGGCCCGCTGTTGTCCCCAGGTCGGCGGTCCCGGGCGGGGCCGCCCCGAGCGCTGCTCCTGGGCCTGCCGTGGGGACCGGGTGCTGCCAGCACAGAGGCTGTTCACTTAAAATTTAAAATCAATTACGTCCTCAGGCTTATGCTGTTACGTGCTGAGCGTCTTTTTAAATATCTCCCCCTCCTTTTCCTTCGTTGTCCCCGCGCTCAGGGCGTCGGAGGAGCACATCGGCCACGCGTACCACCTGCTGCTGACGCGGCTCCGCGAGGAGCACGCCGAGATGCGCTTCTCCGCCTTCCAGGTGCTGCAGGAGCTGTTCGCCAGATCCCACCACTTCAGGACGCTGCTCATCTCCAACTTCCAGGAGTTCCTGGAGCTCACCGTGGGCATCGACCACGAGCAGCCGCTGCCCCCGCCCAAGGAGGTGGCGCAGAAGCTGAGGAAAGCGGCCATCAAGGCAGTGCAGGACTGGCACGAGAAATACGGGGAGGCCTACAAGCAGCTCTCCCTGGGATACCACTTCCTAAAGCAGAACAAGAAGGTACTCGGCGTTTTTTACTCCGCTGTGTGGTATTAGGTGATGATCACCAGGGGATGCTTAAAGTAAGGAAACCAATAAATGTTAAAAAAAAAAAAAAAGAAAGCTGTAGGAAATGACACTGCCTGTAGGAGACTTTATCTTGGGGATGGTCTTTGGAAAACAAACCCCAGGCTTTCTGTTCATCTTGCAGTACTGTAGGTATTTAAAACTCTGTTCTGTACTCATGGCTGGGCTGTGCCTTTTTCAGGGTGCAAGCATTGCTCACCTGCTGGCTTTCACCCACTGATTCCTCACTGGAGCCCCAAGGTTTAGCTCTTTTGGGAAGGGCAGCAATGGTCATGCACTAAACTGAGGATAAACACCTGCTACATCTTTCCATAGCTAGTTTAAACTAGCTTAATTTCTGTACTGGGCTGCCCCATTCTAGTTCCCCTTTACTGTGCAACTTTGCCAGTGTGCATGCCTGCCATCCTCAGCTGCAGTGTTACTGTGCCAGAAAAGAGCTTTTATGACAGAGAAATTTCATGTAAACCTTAGCTTTTAGATGTCACTTCAAGTTACTGTGTTTGGAACATTCTGCTGCTTTAGTCTGTCTTCTGAGGTGCAACAGTGAAATTTGCAGCACTGTTCTAGCATTCACACTACCTACAATGATAATAACAGGCTTTCAGTAAATATACTGGTTTTCTTTCTCTTCACAAAGGCAGATTCAGATTCCTAACAACAGATGAAAAGCTTTTGTGATACCTGAAGTATTTCTGTTGTTCTGGTTCCACAGTAAGCTAATGATGTTCCCTCCTGAACTGTACTGTGCTGGTTTTTTATACAGATATTGGCATCTGCTCACAAAAGATGACTGTTTTTGAATTATTCTTTCTTATCTTGTTTAAGAAAGGAAGAAAATTAAATGACAGTGCAAGACTGGGGGCTTTAACATGTAATGCAGTTTCACACAGGTGTCCAACAGCTCTGCTGAAGTGTGGCAGGTCTGTCTGTGCTCCTGGGGTCAGGGGCTGCTCCCCAGTAACAACTGGGGATCCCTCTCCAGGTTTTGAACCAGCTGTGCTCTTTTCTAGAGCAGCTGGATTTGAGCTCCTCTGCAAACATTAACGTCAATAGAAGCAATCTCAGGTAGTTTGGTAACTCTTGTACTCAAAGACTTGCTGTGAGCCAACTGGCCTTTTGCCAGCTTAATGCTTGAAGTGTGAGAAGCAACCAAAAGTTTGAGAAGGCATTTCTACTTTTTTGTAGCAAAATACATCACTGTTGAGTTTTACTGGTTTGGCACAGTAACATGGGGCAGCTTGGGTGGTGTGCTAGCTCTGTGTGTGGCCCATAGTTGGGTTTTCATTGGGTTTCTTGTAATAATCACCAAAATCACTTTATAAACAGTCAGAAGATGACAGCTGCTGCTCTTTTAGGGTGTAGAGCTAGAGAACTCCCCACTCTGTTCATGTTAGTAGGTCAGTAGTAATAGGGACCAAGTAGGTGCCTCCGTAGATGTTTGACTTCAAGAGCAAATAATGCTTCAGTATACATAAAAGTAATTATTTTCAAACTGCAGTCTCAAAGTTAAAAAGAAGAAGAAAGAGGAAAAATATTTCACATATTTCCAAATGTTTGCATATTTGGGCACAGACCCATATCGTAGTATCTTTGTGGCTGGGGAATGCCTGGATGGAATGACAGAACAGGATTTCAGATGCACACAGAGAATGGTACTGCTGTATTCCAGTATTTTCACAGAAGTTGCAGTAATTGTGTCAGCCTGCTGCTCAGCATCCTTTCACTTGAGCAGTTTTTTGCTCCTCAGACATTTAGTTCCATAACTGCAGACCAGCAATAAGAGGCTTCATGGTCCTTCTGGCACAATGGGAAAGGATGGGCAGATGCCTCCCCTGCAGGTGCTGTGGCAGGAGGCAGAAGTTGTGCTTTAGGAAGCTGTAGCTGTGCCTGGTTTGCTGTGCACTGCAGTCTGACTGGCAGCAGATGGTGGCTGCGCTTGCTGGGCTCTGGATCTTTGTTCTGCTTTTGTGAGCAGTGTTGCTCTTTGGGTGGATCTGTTTCTCCCAGTTCTCTGTGGGGAGCTGTGCAAACCTGCAGAAGTCAGATCCCGATTTTCAGATCCTGAAAACCAAGAAAGCTCACTCTGGTGCTCTGCATGGTGCAGTAGGCTGTGAAGCCAGATCTTTTCCCTGCCACCCTTCTGCCCACCCATTCCCTACTGTAAAACCAGCTTGGTGTGTGTCCCTGTTTCTGAACTGATGGAGACCCTCCATGCCAGCTTCTCTGAGAGCTGTTAGACAAAAACCTTTGTGTGACTCCAAAACTTTGTTGTAGGTTGCTGAGAGCCACTCCTGGCTGTTGACACGCTTGGTCATCTAGCAGTGGCAAGAATAACAAATTTCACTGAGTGTTTGTGATGGAGAGTCGTGGGCTGCACAATCAGCAAAGTGCAGGCTTGCTCAGCACTGTCTGTCTGGCAGTTCATAGAAGTTATGTGGTAGCAATCAAAGGAAATTCTGTGTTTTCCAAAAGGATTTCCTTCAGCATTAATGCAATCAAGCCTCCCTTCTTTAAAACAGGAGTGAATTTATTTTGTGTTTTCAATCCCTTCTAAGACCATACTAAAAAAAAAAAAACCCAAATATTGCTAATATTTTAAGAAACGGCATTTTGAGTTGTTCAGATTAATATTTATAATTCACCCATAAGGAAGTGAGACTGAATGTTTTTCCCCTCACTATCAAAATCCAACAATGGAATTGTAAAATCACAAATTAGTTGTTTCTTAATAAAATTGTAGGTCTTCTCTTTTACTTTCCTTTCTTAAAAAGTTCTTTTTGTAAGACTGATATATAGATATATGTATATGTATGTATATTTATACACTGGTTGTTATAGTGCTTACAGAATTTTCCTAAATTTCCTGGTGGACATGGTGTGATGTTTTCATGTAATCTTAATATCTCCCCTGCATTGTCTCTTCCTGCTCATTCTCCCTGACTCCTGGTCTCCAGTGCTGTGACAGAAGTCTCCCAAAGCCCTGTTTGTTCCTGCACTCTGGATGTGAAAATCTAAGGGGTTTAGGGGGTTTGTTTTTCTACTTTATGATTTCCTTTTGAAAGCCATTGATTCTCAACAGTCCTTTATTAGTAGGAGTAAAAACTCTGTTCACAATTGCTGCAGTTATTGATTCAAGGGAGAGAAGAGATAAAAGGAAATGCTGCTGAGCTTCTGCTTGATGGCTGATGTTCCAGGATTTTTCACCACAGATAAGGATCTTAGGAAATGGATTTTCTATATATTTCTTACGAGGAATGTTACCCTTTTTTCTTCATTTCCTCCTTAGGTGGATTTTCAGGATGTGCATGCCAGAACTGTGGCTGAGAGGAGGAGGGAAGAGGAGAAGCAGAAACGTCTGGAGAACATTTACAAAGAAAAAGTCAAAAGAACTGAAAAAGAAATGGAAGGTTGGTTGCTTTGCTTCTTTTAGTGCATTTTTTGTTTGTTTTTTTTTTTTGTTCATTTTTAAAGCAACCTTTTTAAAGGTTATATAAAATAAATTGAGAGAATAGCTATCCAGGTAATAGCTGACCACAGAAAGCAGGAATACTGCATTTGGAGCTCAGCCCTCCCTTTCTCTCACCTAAAGAATATCAGGGGAAAGAAGTGACTGTCCTGTGAGTTCAGTAGGAAGAGATGGGAAAGAAAGAAAATGTTATCAAGTAAAGATCTAGTCTCTAATTCAGTAAAGTGTGAGTGCATGACCCCAGGTAAACAAACCATGAGACTTTTTGCAGCTAGTGACTTAATTTCTGTTAGGCACAGACTTCCCAATGCCTTGTTGGTCTGTGGCGTTACTTATGTTATACATACGGTCCTTGTGTTCCAGAAATACGGGCAACGGTCTGCTCAGGAATCCTGGATGCAGTGTCGGATAATTGTGAAAAGTGTCACGGTGCAGCTAGAAACTGTAACTGGGGCCTGAGTCTGAGCAATATGTGCAGAGCAGACACATTTCTGTCACCCAAAGAATAACAGAGATAGTGAGTGTATTATGCTGCAGTTTAAAGCGTTATTTAATTAAATTTGTTATATGTGATGCATGCAATTGTGTCTGCATTTATTCTGCATGCTGGAAATGTTTTCATGCACTAGAGTGGAATTTTAAAGAGATTTCACTTTTTTAAAGCAACTTGTATCAGTAGCATCTCTTTGAGCAATAACATACATTCACGGCCGTTCCTACACACAGCAATAAAATTCATGGCTGTAAAATGAATACCCACCAAGATCACTCAGAATATCTCCTTGAACCTTGTTTTCCTTCAACTTCTATGAAACACTTGAGTCATCTTTACATAGTGAAATTTAGAGAGGCTGAGGAAAGGGGGAGCTCTGATTCTACATGTCTGGCATGTAGATTCTGAAATTCTAGATTTCCTGCTTAGGGATTGTCACTTTTATAAGGACAATTTCTGTAGAAGAGGAAGATCTGTATGGCTCAGTTGTCACTGGATAAATGGCTTCCCCCTTTGGCAGTCATATTTGATTTGTACCTCTGTGTCTGCTCTGGAGACATTAACATTTTACAGTATCTAACAATTGTATAAAACAATTGTGTCTTGATAGAAATGTCCCAAGAGATTGCTGACACACTGACAGAGATGGAGAACTGTTTCCAGCTGCTGATGCCAGATCCTCTCAATTTTGGGATGAGCGAGATTGACCCGGAGCTCAGCAAACAAACACCTGCTAATGAGGCTGGACCTGCATGCCCCTTGTCCTCCCAGGGGAAAGTGACCCCATCCTCCTTGGGGTGCATGGATGATGAGCAGCCCTGCTGCAGCAAGGACATCCTTCCTGTTTCCCAGTGTGTTACAGCTGATGGAAGCAAGGAGGCAGATGAGAAGGCTGAGCAAGAAGAGCTGGATGGAGGCACACGCTCAGATGTTCCATACAGTGGCCCTGATCTCCATGATAATGATGATGATGATGATGATTACCAGACTTTTGTTAGGAACCATGGGCTTATTTCACATAAATATACTCTAGACCTTGAAATCTCCACAGGTACCTGGAAAAACTTCTGACATGTAGCTGGAGGCAGCCTTTCTCTGAAGTGTTCTGTGCTTGTGGTTTTGTTTCTTTACTTGAATGCTGGGGTTACTGGACACCATT
This sequence comes from Ammospiza caudacuta, assembly GCF_027887145.1. NCBI lineage: Eukaryota > Metazoa > Chordata > Aves > Passeriformes > Passerellidae > Ammospiza > Ammospiza caudacuta. Next base: position 77,831,655 of record NC_080596.1, read on the forward strand.
TTGCTTTGGGATTACTGGACATCACTTTGATTTTTTTTTAAATTTATTTTTTATTTTTCTGTTTCTCGTTCCTCTAGTAACTGTTCTTAGTTTTGGGTGTTCTTGTGTGTGATTAGCAGATTTCATTAATTACCTTCTAAGACTGAACTTTTGTAGTAGTTGTTGTGAGCCCATTATAGCACTTCATAGTATCTATGATGAGTCTTTTGTGTTTAAAAACAATCTGTTTATCAAATACAACTTTCTTCCTCTTTGCTATTCACCTCTTTCCCTCTGTAGCTGGGGAATAAGCTGATAGTTTAAAATCTTACAATTGGGTGTTTCTTAAACTTCTTCCTTGCAAGAAAGTAGTTTTGCTAGCAAGTGATCATACCATTTTTGTATAACTTTTCTAGTGTGAGTTACCTGTAGAAAAATCAGGATGGTTTGTGTTTTGGAAATCTCTTACAGTTCCTGTCCTAAGGGAATTCCATGTGCAGACAGCAGGGGTGATGTCTGCTTTTCTGTTTGCTGACAACAATGGGTGAAAAGTATAACTTTCACTTGGATAATGGCATGCTTGGCTTCTTTACAATCCATTCCCTGTTACTACCAGGGTAGAGATTATTTTGTATTGAATATGAAGAAATTGGTACAATAAGGCCCAGTTCATTTGAACTTGGGACAAGATGTAATGAAAATAGTAAGACTGAACCTGTCTGTGATTTATTTGGTCATTCCTTGCTGATGATGGCTTAACAACTCTTTCTGGCATGTTGGACTGAACACTTTTCATATTTTCCTCAGATTTTTTGAGTGTGTGGATAGTAACAGAATAATTAATACTGAGCAGAGAAGCATTCTGATGTTTGTAACTCCCCCTGAAGTGATCAAATGTCTTAGAAAGAGTAATTTGCCTTCTTTAACTCCTGTAGTGCAGATACCATAAATGTCTTGCACTAACTCTTTTCCCCTGTTTTGAGCAGATATAAAAGTGCAAGAGAATGAAGATAATACTGCCATCATAAACAGTGTCATGGATGCTCACAAACTTCTCAGAAATAAGTTCTGGCCTTCTGTGCAGTCCTGGATTCAGGTGGGATAAAGAATTAATTATTTTTTCTTCATTTTTTAATAAAAAGATGGTGAAACAAGGGCTGGGATACACTAAAGCTTGAGGGAGAGTGAACCAAAAGGAAATGAAGGTTGAAGAAGCAGGAACAATTAGAGAAGATTTCCATTTCAGTAAGGCTGCACTAAAGGACACTGCAGGAGCTTGTTGGGTAGCTCTCAGCCTTGGGTGTGGTACCTATAGGCAATTCTTTTTTAAATTTTTTTTTAAGATAGGTAAAACTTGGCTTCTTTGCAAAGTCTTAAAGTAAAACACAGCTTATTTTTGTTAGACAGCTCTCTATCAGGTTAGCAGTGTATCATGGAGCCTCCTGAGTGCAGTTTGGCCTACTGGAGGGCACTTCCAGAAGATGTTTTTAATGTCTGTTCATTCTTTGGCTTCACTAGTTGCTGATAGTTTTTCTAGTCTGGATAGAAAATGAATTGGCTTCATTAATTGTCGCTTGCACAACAAAGGAATTTGTGATGTTATTTCATTAATTATGAGGGAAAACTGGAAATTTTTTTTTTTGGCTCAGATTTCTAGAAGAGAATAAGGTTGTTGTTTTCTTGGTTTGCAGCTGCTTACCAGAGCAGGAGTCAATGATGATCAGCTAAGATGTGCCATTGAACTCAAGAATAAAATGGAGACTGCTATGAAGAAATACAAGGAAATGGACATTTCCTTTAAAGCAAGAAAAAGAAAAGTGGTGAGTTTCTTAAAATTCTGTTTTACTAGAGAGAACCATTAATAAAGTTTAGCTTGTATACAGAAAAATGCTCTTTCTCTTAAGCCCTAACCTGGGAAACTTTTCAACACAGGTTTTATTGTAAAGTACATTAATTCAGCTGATTGTAGCTTCCCTCAAGGAGCAGTAAACACCTGTATGATATTCCAGGGGCTTGGTTATTAGAACAAAACTGTTTATGGCATCCCTTTTGTTGTTAAGGATAGAGAAGTGGGTAAGTGCAGATTTTATTTACTCTTAGTTGCTTTATGTGTAACACTGTTAAATCCTCAGCTTCTTTTGTGCATATTTCTCAATAGACACTGCACTGCTCGTGTTCTTTCACAATTTGCTAAACTCTGAGATTCTCTCAGTTCAGGAAAGTAGTCTCTCTGCTTTGTAGCATTTACTCTGTACTAAACATGTAATGTGATTAAGGTTGTGATAGGAAAGTTTAGAGCATCAAACTTATTTCACAGAGATTATCAACCTTATTTCACAGAGATTAACTACCTATGACAGTTCTTGTGAGACAGGTAGACTTTGTGAGTAAACAGGCTGAAGGATCAAATACATTATTCAGAACCAAAAAGAAGTGTATGCCCTGCTTACATAGATAAAAATCAGAGCTGCATGATACTAATTTCTGTTGGCTGTGATGAAATTAAATAACTGCATAGCTTGACATGAAAATGAGTGCTTTGGGTCAGAGTCCAGACTAGAGTCTGGTTTGGATTTACTTGATTGTAAGGATTTGATCTGGACATAACACCTTGAGCTAAATTGTGTAGCCTCATTTAGCCATGACTGAGTGTTGTAGGCTTTGCCTTCATTGTACAAATGAAGCTAAATCAAGATTAATCTGGTTCATCATCTTAACACCTCCTGATGTGCCACACCAGTCAAAAATGCCAACTCTGAATGAAAAGTACTGAGAGACTGTCTTGTCAGAGGCTTTTGTCTCCAGTGAAATATGTGTGCTACCTTTATGCAACCAGCTATGAAGGAATCCAGACATCTGCTGTCATTCCTGCCATTTGCTTGACAGGACTTCATTTGCTGCACCTCTGCATGGAATATTGGTTGCTATATTTCTTGTAAGATGTAAAAGACATTCAAGCCTTGATTTTTGTGTGTGTGTGTGAATGGGATGTGTGTGTGTTTACAATGGTATTGTTACCACTTAGAGTGACCAGTGCTGTCTGTATGCTTCTATAGCATGTTTAGAACTAATAACTTTATTAATTTGAAAGCTAATAAATTCTGTTGTTAAAAGGAGAAAAAGATAGGAAGCACATAATGCTCACAATGCTTTCAAAATGAAGCAATGCAAACTGAGGTAACTTAAGCATTGAAAACAATATATAAATATTCCTAGGTTTTCTCTCCAGTGGGTAATAACTAAATTTAGTGTTAGTGCTGAGCTATTTTAAATTTATAACCTGAACACAGAGAGCTTTGTACAGCAGAAGCAAACTGCATAAATTATATTTTATTCATGTGTCAGATGACTTTATTGAAACATAAAAGTGTGGCAAATTGGGAGTCTAGTAGAACAAAATAAACAGAATCTCTTAGGCCATGGTTATTGAATCCCCATCTGTCAGATATTTACATGTCAGCATGTGAAACACTGCACACATCTCCTCTTCACTAGAGCACTGCTGCCTGTGTTAGGTGTGTGGCTTTGTCCAGGTGTCCTCGTGTCCTTGCAGCTCTTGCCATGCCCCTTTTGCTGTCTCTGTGTCTCTGAAGCCAAGAGAAGCAGTAGTGGCAGCCTGGCTGTCCTGCACAGCCCTGGCTCCCAGCCCCCTGTCCTTCCAGATGGGATTTGGTGGCACATGGGGACCACGAGGGCTGGACCTGCTCAAGTGTGGGGCTGAGCACAGCTGCACATAAAGCTCAGTGAGCAGAGGGGGACAGTGGGCATCACTGGCTGAGTGCACAGGGTCCCACGTAGATGGGTTTGGGGGTGGTCTGTGCCATCTCTGTGGTGGGAGAGGATGGCAGTTCTGCACTCTGAGGTGGCTGTATCTATAACTGGACAGTGTACAGGTGAATGGCAGTTCTGCACTCTGAGGTGGCTGTATATTTAACGGGACACTGTAAAGGTGAATGGCAGTTCTGCACTCTGAGGTGGCTGTATCTATAACTGGACAGTGTAAAGGTGAATGGCAGTTCTGCACTCTGAGGTGGCTGTATCTATAACTGGACAGTGTAAAGGTGAATGGCACTTCTGCACTCTGAGGTGGCTGTATCTATAACTGGACAGTGTAAAGGTGAATGGCACTTCTGCACTCTGAGGTGGCTGTATCTATAACTGGACAGTGTAAAGGTGAATGGCACTTCTGCACTCTGAGGTGGCTGTATATTTAACTGGACAGTGTAAAGGTGAATGGCAGTTCTGCACTCTGAGGTGGCTGTATCCCTAACTGGACAGTGTAAAGGTGAATGGCAGTTCTGCACTCTGAGGTGGCTGTATATTTAACTGGACAGTGTAAAGGTGAATGGCAGTTCTGCACTCTGAGGTGGCTGTATATTTAACGGGACAGTGTAAAGGTGAATGGCAGCTCTGCACTCTGAGGTGGCTGTATATTTAACTGGACAGTGTAAAGGTGAATGGCAGTTCTGCACTCTGAGGTGGCTGTATCTATAACTGGACAGTGTAAAGGTGAATGGCAGTTCTGCACTCTGAGGTGGCTGTATATTTAACTGGACACTGTAAAGGTGAATGGCAGTTCTGCACTCTGAGGTGGCTGTATATTTAACTGGACAGTGTAAAGGTGAATGGCAGTTCTGCACTCTGAGGTGGCTGTATATTTAACTGGACAGTGTAAAGGTGAATGGCAGAATGGCAGTTCTGCTTTCTGAGGTGGCTGTATATTTAACTGGACAGTGTAAAGGTGAATGGCAGTTCTGCACTCTGAGGTGGCTGTATATTTAACTGGACAGTGTACAGGTGAATGGCAGTTCTGCACTCTGAGGTGGCTGTATCCCTAACTGGGGAATGTAAAAGTGAATTTTTTGTGCACTTGCTATTTCAACTCTTATTATGATCCTGCACCACAGCAAACCATTCTTTCAGAGAGAGGGGTTTTATTTAATTAGCAAATATAAAACAGAGTGACAGGGACTTGGCAGCTTGGCTGGGGACTTGGGCTTGCCCATTCTCCAGGCACTTTTAGCCTTTTCTTCATGCTCAATCTCCAGGTTTCTGTGGTCACTGATTTCCCCCCTTTTCATCTGTTCTAGTCTGTGCTTTTTTTCTGTTCTGTCTGGGAACAGAGGGAGTAAAGGTTTTACCCATCCTCAAACTGAGATCAAGAAAGTTGATAAAGGGAAGAGTTTATTGAGAGACAATGAAACTGGAGATTTATTACTGTGAACTCCACTATAACTCTCAATCCCACAGAGATTTAAATTGCCTCTTCAAAGAGGGAAGGTCCAGGAGTGCCTTACCACTGCCATATGTCATTGCTACTCTCTTTTAGGTGATCAGTTACACATGGATATGGCTGAAATATGAATATACCAGCAGTGTAGCTTGATGTAAATTACACTGAGAGCAAGAAATTGGTGGTTACATGGCCTGATTCCACAGAAGAAATATTTGCTTGGTTCACAAGGTGTGTGCTTTTGGAAATCCTTATTATTACATCCATGCTTCCCGTTGTTTCTCATTTCATTTTCCATATCACAGAGCACAAGGCTACAAGGCAGGAGTTTTTGGCAATCTAAGCCTGTTAGACAATTAGCACAAGTTACTTTCTCTGAAGTTCTTTTTTAGCTTTACTGAAAAATGAAAATGTCAAACTGCTTTTCAAACCACAGGTGAACTTCTTGGAGGTTTGGGGAACTTGCCTTATACAAAGTCTCTTGAAGGAAAGCACAGAACTTTATACAGTGAGACACTTTGACTTAAAATGGTTTATAGTGACATGAGCTATAACCACTTTTACTTTTCTCCTCCATGAGAGTGAAGAACACAAACCATCAGAGAGTCTTAATTACAAGGAGGGCCATCATTTCTGTGTGACACTTACACCCTGCCAGCAGGAGCAGCCTGTGCTTTGTGCTTGCCTCTCGGGAGCTGTGGGAGGAGAGGGAAAAGAAAAACAAAGGTTATCCTTTAACTGATAGAAACAAATCCCTTGAAGCAGATTTTATAATTATAAATCCATCCCAGTTGCCCAGTCCACACATTTCCCATTGCCACTGCTGTGCCCCCAGCAGATCAGAACTCAAGGCATTTTTTACAAGCTGTTACTTTTTCAAGTGGGTGGAGAGTGGACAAAAAAAAAATCACAGACTGCCTGTATTGGTCAAAGGCAAATATGTTTTTGTGTGCTTACATGGGTTATGTTCACTGTAATTAAATCCTTGCGTGGGGTGCCAGGTTTCTGACAGTGAAAGTGCATTTTGAGGGTGTAAACGTTTTGAGGGTTTTGATACTCATTTTTCTGTGAATCTGGGTTATGGCTGGATCCGGGTGAAGAGGGTGGGAGCTGTAAAAGGCTTTTATTTGACGGCAGCACGGTGCTCAGACAGGAACCTTCCTTCTCTGAGTGCCTGCTCAGGATAATTCCAGTGCCCAGCAGAGGGAGTGCAAACTGCATGCTCCACGTTTTTCTCTGTGCCACCTTGATCCAGAGCCAGCCATCTGCTCAGTCTGTGTTTCCAGGTAAACTTACTATGACAGCAACACCAGAGAGATTTCAAGTTAATTGGTGACTTTATGAATTATTATAAAAGTACAGTTGTAATTACTGCCTTAGGTTGGTGTTTTATTTAAACACTACTGTAGACTCAGTTCTTTTGCAGGAATAACTTACCATCAAATTGTTATTAATTTTTTTTTTCTGGTTAGATATAGATTTGTTTCTCAATGTCTCCTTGCTTTCTTATAATACTGGATTTAAAATTTTCTTGTTTAATGTCTGATTTGCTGCTGATTAAATGCAAATGATCTTGCAATTTTAGAGAAGACGAGTATGTTCTGTATTTTAAATCATGCATGCCACCTTTCACTGACATCCTCTCCATAAAGAATTACCCACTAGGGTAATACTTGACATCCTGACATTGTTAATAGAAATGTAGCTCATTAGCTGGATTTTGTACACTCTAAGTATGCTTATGTTTTATGTGATTACTTTGGGAAGCTGTGGAAGTTTAGTACTGAGGCTGCCTAAAACTTAGGCAGACAGAATCCAGGAGGAAAGATGATGTGAGAAACATCCCATTCATGTGTCTGTCAGCAGAGGGATCATTTAACACACCTGGTACACTTTGAATTTTAAATTTCAAATTACATTAACTACCAGGGATATATAGTTTTTCATTAACTGTATTCATTACTTTTTGTTTCACCTTTCCTTATCTTCTGTCAAATCTAAGCATGTGCTTAGATCTTGATTTATTCGTGTACTTAATTTTATCCATGTGAAACATCTGGTTGAACTCAATAATGCCATTAATAATTAGATTTGGAGGAGCCTGTCCTTGTGTTGTCCAGAACCTGATAACTCAAACCTCACTATAATACAAGGAAGATTTTTTTCAGAAAGATTAATATCAGAAAATTATTACAAATTAACAATTTAAATATTTGCTGCTAATTATTTAGTCCCAAAATACATTAAAAGGTTGAAATTTTAATATGGTATAAATTAAGCCAAGAGTTCTGCCAATTACATGTTACAACACTTGCTGATTTTTTTCCCCATGTCTTCAACTACAGTTTGGCATTTTAGCAATTCAAATGAGTTATTTCTACCTAATAAACTTGTAGCATTATAACCAGCTCTTTTCAAGTCTGTCTTTTTGTTAAGCTAGTGCCTGCTTTAGGAAAAAAAAAAAAGACCTGCACTTGAATTTTAGATTTCTTTTTCTGCTTCTGTAGCTATAGAGAATCCAGTCCTGGTGACAGCTCTCTGTAACAGCTTCCTGTACTCACATCCTTACAGTTTTTTCTCTTGTTCATTTTAGAGAAGTTGGTTCTGGGGGTTAGAAACAACTGAAACCACATTTACTAAAAAACATGCTCAGACCATGCAGCAACAGAGACGCCTTTGTAGAGAAGTCTTTTCCCCAGGTGCTGCTTTTTAACAGAAACCCCAACTCTTACCAAGAAGTTGTCCTATGAAAACTGGAAGCATTTAATTTTAAGGTTTAAATGATAAGTTGATGTTGATTGTTAGTATGTTTTCTATAGAGAAATACAGGAATATTTGATAACTAGAGCAGCATTATTCCTAAAGATGTTCTTTACCAGATTTATACATTGTTAGCATGTAATGTGGTCAGAATAAACAGTAAAATTTATTAATAGGTATGTGATCAAATTGGTAGCCTAGGCAACATTTAAATGGTTTGGGTTTTTTGTCTAGGTAATATTTATCAAAAAAGCCAGGTCAACCATAACTGTAAAAGTAAACACAGACTAGTAAATGGGTCATACAGATACTTAATGCTTCCTCTCCCTCCTTCCTGTTTTAATTGGTGTTATTTTTATTGTCATGTTTGCCATGTTCTTATTATTTCTGTTAAAGGATCACTTTTCAGCTAAAAGAGCTTTCTATTTTTTATGTTTTATTAGGATGTAGGACTGATATAAAACAAAACACTGTAGAATTAGCCCTCAGAACAGCAGTCCCTTGGTAAAGTGCCTGATAGCTGGGTGATGCGTTTGGGGGATTTTGTCTCTTCCCAAGAGCTGAGTGTTCCTGTGGTGTGGTCTATGCTTTGCCCTGGCCATGCAGCCTGCCACTGCTCTGAAGTTATTAAAAATATCTTGTTATGCAGATGTAGCCATGAATTCTTGGGGCTGTCACTGTGACGACCTCCGAGCCCCGTGTGACGCGCAGGTCGCACAATGCAATTTGGAGCTCCTCTAATAGAGTGGAAAATAAAGGAGGATGTCTCCATCATCAGCTTAACCCTTATGTTAAGTATTTAAGTTTTCCAGGCCCAAGGGTCATCTCCCTTGATTCATCTGTGAATACTGAGCAGTGTGTATTCTCTAAGTAGGAGATACAAATTTGCTTCCTGCTTTTTATCCATCCTACCTTACAAGGGGGAATTGTGTATTGAAGTGAATTTTTCTGTGAGGTTCATAGAGGTACATTGCTAAGTGTATATTTATAAAAATGGAAAAATAAGAAAAGTTTTAGGCTTGAAACATACGTTAATGCATTTAAATTTAGCTGATGAGCAATATGAAGGTAAATCTGTTCACATCTATAATGTCTTGTACCCGAAATCCACAATCAGAAATGCATGTAAGGTTATGTGTATCTTGCATAGAATAATTTTTTACCTGTCTGTAATTAATTAGGTTTATTCAATTGAGATATGTATCTACCTGTTATTGTTTGACTTGGAAACCTTCACTAGTTAAACTGAAACTGCTGCATCTTCCCTGAATCTGATACTTTCTGGAAAATGTGGATTGTGCAAGAGAACTTGGCCTTTTTGATGTACCTGCTTAAGGATTTAGATGATTTATGCAACCACCATTTTGGCGGATGGTAGGAGCTCCAGTAGTGAGGTATGAAAATACATCTGAATGGTTATTGCTAAAGGAATACTGAACTTGCCTTGCAATATCTTCCTGGGGTAATAATTTATCCAATGTACCAGTTTTCTAGACTGCCTTTATTTTCTGCCCTCTGAAACTGTGAAGGCACACGCTGGTCCACTGGGTCTCTTGGACATACCATTTTTTTCTGAAAGGATTCATGAAGATGCAGAGTCTTTTGAGCTGGGTTTTGAGCTTGCCCCTGCAGGACTGTGAGAATCCTCTCAGACTCTTACTTTAGGGAAAACTGGTTCATCAGGTAGTTGTTATCTTGCCAAAGCAATTTGGAGCAAGGTATGTTCATTCCCCAGTGTACTTTGGCAAAGTGTTGGGCTGGAGCCCTTCAAGCGTTTATACTAACCCCTGGAAATTAGGAAATAATGTGAAAAGTGCATTCCTAAATAAAAGTCAGCCTGGCCAAGATGCTTATGTGGTGTTGAGCAACTACACCCAGAATGAATGGTGATACTTTTACGGGTGAACATAAAATGTGCTTTGCCTGGACCACATATCTAATTTGCAGTCCTGGAGTTTGAATTTATGTTCATATCACAAAGTGAAGGGGAGGGAGGCTGTGTGGGAGCTTCTTATAAATACAGCTCTGTTAGTAGTTTGTGTTTTCCTTGTGTTGCACATGATAAAACTCAAACATGGTTCTAAAATCTGTCCAAATGCCAGCATTTATTTCCATGTCACCCTGTGTTGGATGATATAAAAGAATGGAAATGGGGCAATGTGTCTTTACATTAAAGATACACTGTTTTGACTACTCAGTTTCTATTACTGGCACTGACGATTTTTACCCCAGTCACTGTTTTCTTACATAGAATATCCCCAAATTTCATTTTAACCTGCCTGAAGTATGTTTTGTGTTATGGTTGAATAAAAAATGCATGTGCTTAAGGTTGCCCCTCTAACTAGGTTCTACAGCAATAAATATTCTGGTTCCCCAACCAAAATCTTCTAGAAAAATATTTAGTTGGCTTTGAGTAGATGCACATGAGATATTGGCATGGTGGAATAATTTGCAAGATCTTTCAGTGAGGGTATTAGCATATAAATAGCAGATGCAATGACGACCATCACAGCTGAGTACATTTAATTTTTAGTTTATAAGATAGAATGGGTTTTTAAATGCATAGCCATCAAGCCTGCTGAAAGACAAATGAAGTTTAGAGTTCACTTGTCTGAGGATGCCTTACATCATTTTTTTTTTTAGAAAAGGGAAACAGGCATGCATAAAACTGAACAAAAGTGATTTCTTGGGTGAAAAGTAATTGAGATTGCAAACCAAGTTAATTAGACCATGCAAAATTTATTTAATGGTCCCAGCTGTAGTTTGCAAGTGGTGTTTTAGTGAGTAGATGTGACTTCTTCATGTGCTATCTTTTCTCTTCCTTCGTTTTCTAAAATAATTAGTAGTGGCTGTACATCTAGCCCTATAAACTGATTGCATTCTATATTTCAGTAATTTTATTGCTTGCTTTAATTATGATTGCAGAGACTCGGGTTTTTAAATCCTCTTAACAGAATGTAGCAGTCAATGTATAAAAGTGAGCAAAGGATCAAGGGCTTTTCTTCACATCTTTCCAAGTGCTGTGTGGTGGGTGGAGGCTTTTTTACATTTATTACTGGTTGGGATGGGTGAACAAGGCCTTGTACTGGGGCTCTGCTTGCCCTGAGCTGCACTAACAGATGGAGGCTGTTGGGCGCTGACTGCAAAGTAAAAGTAACAATTGCATTTCTACTGGCATCCAGTGCTTTTCCCAGGTTTTTTAATGATGCAGAGTAATAAGGAAACATCTGTTTTTTCAAGTTTTTTTAAATGAGTTAGGAAGGAAATTGTTTGATTGCACTTGTCTAGTTGGAATGGTCAGCACTATTTTAAGTTTTTAGTGAAAAATCTGGAAAATTGTGAAAATGTTCTAAGTGATCACAGTGAAAAGAATATGTGTATATTTTCTGTCTTTTTTGAAACCATATTCTTATATGTAAATAAGTCCAGCTCAACACTCTGAAAATTGCCTAACTAAATCCCATTTCTTCTCACAGGAATTATAGCTACTACCTAGTTAGTGATCCTGCCATGTTAAAGAAACCAACAGCCAACACATAGTTTTGCAAATACATCTTTCTATGACTTAGATAAATAAATACAAAAATAAATATCAGCATTTCAGAGCAGATTAACAGGCTAAAAATTCCCTTTGCTTGGAAGCCGAGGAGCAGTGGTGGTGCAAGCAGCCCCTGATGTCTGGGGGTCTGGTGGCCATTCTCCAGTGACAGAGAGGGGCTGTTCACCCTCCGTCTGGGATAACTGTGTTAGAGTTTCCTCATAGCACCTGATAATTAGAATGGATTTGAACCCAGGAGCTTCTTTCTCACATTCTTTGACAGATGATTGAGAAACAAAGCAGTTTGTGACTACCTATCTTCGAGGTATTTAATCTTGTACGCTACAAGAAAAGCTTTCCATTGTGGTATTTATCACTTGCTCTTATGCTTTATTCCCTTCAGCCGTGGCACACTAGAAATTTCATTTGTTTTTATCTTAGTATCCTTTGTCGTGGTTGCAAGTACCCGAACCCCTCATTCCTAAAAGGATTATAATTTATTTAATTGGCCACTTAAAACTATTGTCTTAAATATTTATTTCTCTGATTTAGTGGTGGATTGTTTATTTTAACTTTTTTAATTGACTGAAAAAGTTTTCCTGTAGTGGAAGCCTAAATAGGAGGGGGTTGAGCTTTCCCACTACCTCTGTAGAAGTTGCTTTTTGGAACTTTAAAAAAACATACATTTCTAACTAATAATATTGCCCATGAGCTCTCCCACTTTCTCTTGCAAGGAAATGGAACAAACATACATAAATGGGATGGTTCTGATAAAGTCCCACTGGAATGAAGTAAATTGAGATATAACTACCTGCTATTACTGCGCAACTTCTTGAATTTCCAACAGTGACAACTTCAATATTTTAAAGTAAAAAGATAACTTATTTCACTTGTTAAGGATTTTATCGAGATAAAGACTTTGTCTGTTTGAAAGGAAAAGAGGGCTTAATTCCTGATAGTTAGCTAAGCAGTTAATTTTTTTTTTCAGGAAATCTAAATTTAATAGAAGGCTCCAGGGAAATTCAAGGGTGTGAACAATACGCATAATATTTTATGAAAATGACCCCCATATTTAAAATCTGGCATTATATGTTATGCATTGTAGCACCAAGTCCACATCTACCTTTTAGAAAATTAAAACACATAAATTCTGTTTAGTGTTTGATATGTGCTGCACTAGCTGAAAGCCATAATGCCCCTAAAACCTTGGGTTGCTTTTCACCTTTCATAAATTCCTGGGTAGATTCTATACAAAAAATAATTTTCAGCTCCGTGGCTCATTGTTATTCAAAGTTGATTGATTGTCGTCATTTACCCAGTGAGGAAGTTAAGTGCTCCTGTCATTTCTGAAGAGTATAATTGGGACGTTTCACAGGTCAGTGCTAGTGACAGGTTTCCCTTTTGATTAGTGTTAGACTGATAACAAAAATTACAGTTTCCTATGATTAATGTTTTCTATAGTACTTGAATGCACAGTTCATGGATTGTACCTAAACAAAGTGAATTTGCATCTGATTATGCCTTTTCTCTGCCAGGCTTTTCACGTGCTTTAAAGTTTTAGATCATGCAGGTAATACAGAAAGTTGCTTCCAGTGCAGTTTTCAGGTGGAGGATTAGTGAGATCCACTGAATTTTAGAATATTACCATACAGAGAGATATGTGCTTCCAGTGCTATGAACAAATTAGGTGAAATTTCAATTAAAGATAGTACTCTGCTTTCCCTCTAGTCTCTCAGATATGACATGCAAGGAAGTACTGACATTGTGTCCCTGCTATTTTAGGTATAATCTGGCAACTTAAGTTATCAGGCTGGACTGATAACTTTTACCCTCTTGTTGTCTAACACTATTTCTCTGTTCCTTAAACCTGTTGCTGTTTATTTGTTTACAGACTGAGTCAAAACAAAGGGAATACACTGAATTTACTTTCTCTTTTTATGATGTGAAAGTTAGTCAGTTTGTACATTATGACACAAAGTTGCAGACTGAGATAATCTATGAGAAATCTTATCCTGATTAAATCTTTTTTTAATAGCTAGGTAAGAAATGGAACCTGAACATGAAAATTTTAATGATGTCCTGCTTGTAGAATTTTACTTCTAACTTTTACCATCCATTCATTATGTGTTAATGTATGTCTTTGTATTAATAGCAATTAACATTCTTTGTTAGAAATTAATACAGTCCAGCTTACAATTAATTATGATCAAAAAGAAATACTGGGTTTTTTTCAAGTTATTATTTATTTTAATTTTTTAACCACATTTGATGAACCAAGGTTAGCTGCTGGATTTTTGGCTTCAGAGTATATGTGTGATTAAAGGAACTCAGCTGTGACACAAGATTAGAGTAGTGAATTAGATTGGGGAAATTCTGCTGCAGGCAAAACCTGCAGTATGCTCTGGTGCTTGTAACAATGAGTAGTTGGTATGAATATTGACAGAAGCCAGGTGCACTAGTAGAAGTAAAGAACACAACTGAAAATAGTGAAAATTATGCTATTCCTTGTCAGTTGGGTTGCTGCAATGAAGTGGAAGAAGTGATAGCCTGTGCTGAGGTTGGATTTAGTGGATACCTTTTACTGTTTTCTTGTAAAAGCACATGGCAAACATACAATAATAAAGTGCTAATTGTGTTGTTGGGAATGAGGTGACTCTGAACATGGACGAAGGAAATATAAGCTTAAAGTCTCCATCATTGTTGCCTTTTTAGGATAGTTGGCATTTGCCTTTTTAAAGCTCTGATAGTACAGGCCATGTCTGGTGACACAGATTCTTGTAGCTTATGTGCAATTTGGAAATAAAAATCATTTTCAGATATGGAACAAGCTTAGAAGAAGTATAGATTTGATGGCACATACACAGCAGTTGCTAACTTAAATTATACATAGGGAATCCACTTATGTGGATGAATTACACTGGTTAGTTGGAACTCCTTTTTTTGTTTCACCTACTCACAGATCCTCAATTTCAGACTGCAAGACAGACCAAGTGCACATTTAGGAAAATCCTGTTTTGTTGGTCTTTATCAGAGTAGTGTGTGCTGTCTGGTGGTGTAAATTGTTGGAATGTACCAAATCACTTAAGAAATGAATGTGTGAAATTATTCTTAGGGCTGTTGTGAAGAAACACAATGAACCACTGTAGCATACAGATCTAAATATTCTTATTGGGGTCACTTTTAGCTTGCCCATTCATCAGCTTCCCTCCTGTTTGCCTGCTCTGGTTTTGAACTCTTAAACAATTTGTGATACCATTTAACATGCCACAGATTGGGTGCTGGTAAATGAGTAAAATCATCAAAATGAGAAGAGTTAAGACTGTAATTCGCTCATTAAGGCAAAATCTTGATGTTATTTTAAGATTTTTTGGTCTTATTTTATAGCTTCACACTTTGTCAGACTTCACCAAGTGCATGTGTTTTACTGGATAAAAGGGGCTTTAAGGAAGCCCTTAGAATAGAGAATGGCTTTAGAGATAAAATGTTAAGCAAAAGCCTAATCTTAGATAAAGATTAAATACATAATTAGGGAAATACTTTTGACATAGAGAAGTCTCAGTAGGGCTATCAGGATGATTGCAAAATATTTTCAGTGTGAAGGGAAATGAAAAACAGTCTTCACATGGAAATAAAGAGAAAATAACCCCAACAAAAATATCTCTGTAGATGAAAGCCTCGGATGATGATGACGAGGGTGAGGATGAAGATGAGTTTGTGGAGGTCCCTGAGAAGGAAGGTTATGAGCCCCACATTCCAGACCACCTGCGGAAGGAATATGGTGAGTTTGCCCAGCTGTGACAAGCTTTATCCTGCGTGTTACTGCTGCACCAAGGTAAATAAACAGCCATGCTGAAGTAATAAAGTGATCAGCAGTGTGGGTAATCTCTGCCTGCTCTAGGAAGTCCTTACATGGACACCAGAGCAGTGGTTGGCTCTGGATAAACAAACACTTTCAGGGGCAGGAGCAACTGAGACGAGCAGCTTATTCCATTCCAATCATCTTCCTCAGGAGCTCAGAGCCAGGAGCAGCACCCTGTGTGCTTGTAGGGGTGCAGAGCACACATCATGTTCCACAGCTCATTCCATTCCATTCCATTCCATTCCAATCATCTTCCTCAGGAGCTCAGACCCAGGAGCAGCACCCTGTGTGCTTGTAGGGGTGCAGAGCACACATCATGTTCCACAGCTCATTCCATTCCATTCCATTCCATTCCATTCCAATCATCTTCCTCAGGAGCTCAGACCCAGGAGCAGCACCCTGTGTGCTTGTAGGGGTGCAGAGCACACATCATGTTCCACAGCTCATTCCATTCCATTCCATTCCATTCCATTCCATTCCATTCCATTCCATTCCATTCCATTCCATTCCATTCCATTCCAATCATCTTAGGAGTTCAGAGCCAGGAGCAGCACCCTGTGTGCTTGTAGGGGTGCAGAGCACACACTGGGAGTGAAGGGATGGCCAGGTGAGGTTGGCAGTGAGCCTGAATGTTACAAATGCTGGTGCCAGTCTGGTGAGCTGGGATAAGGGGCTGTTCCATCATCAGTAGCAGCTGGATTTGCACAGCCCCTTCCTCCCATGAATGGCCTGCCTAGAGCTCTGCAGGGTGGCTCTTTTTGTTCAGGTGTTGCTGTCAGAAGATTTTAAATGCAGCTCAGCCTTCAAGTGCAGAATACAGCCACAGAGCACATACCAGATGACCAACTATAATTTTGCATTCTTAGTAAAAGTAGATAATTTTTAAATGAAGTTATACTTACTTGTGTTCTTGTGAAATTGAGAGTGGTGTTACTGAAGAAAGTTCATCTTAATTCAGCTTCAGTGCATTGCTCCTTGTCCTTTGTACCTCTTGCTTAGTAAATCTGCAGCTTTACTTCTGTGTAACTCAGTATATTTGAGGACTCCTGAGATTTCAGTATATTGTGGAGAAGGGTAGCTGCCATCACAAAGCTTTAAGTTAAAAAACTTCTAAGCATGTCTTGCTTCTGTGTTTGTCCATGAGTGTTTGTGTCAGACTGGTGCTGTTGCTGTGGCTTTATCAGTCCTGTTGATGCTTATTTTTTCCCATTTCTGCAGTTTACCTCATAAAAGTCAGGCTGCAGCTACCACCTGGAACTTGTTTTTTCATTTTTAGCAGCAGCCTAAGTAATTCTAACATGCAGAAGTTCTGTTTGCACTTGCCAGTTTCCACTGGAAATGAAATGTATTCACCTCTTCCCTTTTATCCCATCTTCCTCATGGACACACATTTTTCCAAAATAAAGCATCTTACCACCCTTTGTATCACAAATACTTGGCTGCTATTTGAATTCCTTCTTATAGGGAAGGATAAAAGAACAACCCTGCTATCTACTCAGGGATATTTTAAAAATCAAAATGGATTAAGAAATTCCCAATTTGTATTTAAACTATTGCTGATAGGAAAATACATTATAGTGAAGAAGTCAATCAATCAGAAAACAAAACCTCTCATTTTGTGTACCTGTGGTTATGTAGGAGCTAATGGTCACACTTAGATGTTCTTTATCTGATGTGTTCATTAAAAAATAACATTTTGAAAGAAAGTAATCATTCCTGATGCTTCTGAAGACATTCAGCTTTACTTACTGCCATTTAAAACTATTATGTTAGTTCCCAGTTTAGAAAATGGTCTGAAAATAACTCAGAATTCCTGAAAATCACAGCTTAGACAATGAAAGTCTGCATGAGTGGAATGTTCTAACTGGAACATCAAACCTCCCATGTAAAATAAAATCCCAGTGTTATGTGGAAGGTATGAATGGTTAAAAGCTATTTTTCCTTTTGTTGTTACTTTTCCTGAACAAGCCAGATTAACTTGATACAGTAAACCAGAAAAGAAAGCTGTAAAACATGACTGTGGAAATGGATTGAAACATGACATGTAAATTATTGATTTAAATATCACTTTATTTCCTTTCACTTCTCTCACAAAGATGTGTCCTACCAACAAGGTAAATTTTGTGTTTTTCCTGAGAACTGAAAACTTGTTAAAAAGGAAAATTTATTTAGAAGGACAAGTTCTGTGCATAAGTACATAGACATATGCAGTTGTATCATCTGTGTGTTTATGTGGTTAATAACTACAGTCTCAAAATTGGTGATGATATTAAATATAGAAATTGAATTTAGCATGGGTGCAGTTTGGGTGGAGGTAGGATTGAACAAGTCAATTTGAATCTTGATGTATAAAATGAAATGTAAATTTGTTAAAAGAATTTAGGTGATTAGATAATTGAAGTGTGAAGATATAACCCATTAGAGGTGTCATGCCAAATTAGCATTACCAGAATTTTAATGACCTCCCATTTGTATAACCCTTATTTACACTTGCATCTGATGTCTGCAGCTGACAAGAGGCCAGCTCTCCTGTGGGACCACAGGGTCATTTCAAATACACTGTGGTGCTGAAGAGAATATTTGGCTGAAAAAGAAACACCACTGGAAATAATTTTCATACAGTTGCTCAGATCTCACCACTGGGCACTGATGTTGCTGAGAGCACTGATGAGTGACCTGCCCTTGTATGGCTGGCATTGCTCAGCCCTGGAAAACGGAGCCATTGTTCATTTAAAGGAAAACTTTTGGGGAAAGTAAAATCTTTCTACAGGAGATTCTCCACATTCCAGCCACATGCTGGTCAGTTCTTGGTTCCATTGGTATAAAACCTTAGGGTGGATGAGGTAAGGGATGGAACTGTGCAGCCCTGACACTGCTCTTGTCCCATAGAACAGAATTTTGGGCTGATGCCAAAGAATGAGAGATCCCTGCCTGCCCTTGGTGGTCTTGGCCTGGCTTGCAGCTGAGCTCTGACCCACATGGGAAGTGATCTCTTATGAGGGATGTGCTTTCCCACATAAAATGGAGCAGTTCTCAGCTCTAGTCCAAAGTTCTTGTCTGTCTCATTGCAAGCATTACGTACCCATGCAATAGTGCTTTGGGGACAGGGGAGTCCTGTTGCTGTTTTACAGGTGATGGAGGAACCCATCTGTCTTGGGACTGTCAGCATGGAAGCAGTCTGCTGCTTATCAAGTTTCATCTTTATCCAAAGTTATATTAGGAATGACTGTGCAGTCACAAACCTTTATTTCTACTCTGGTTAATAAGATTATTTCTCTTATATTTGAGCCTTAAGCTGAATGCTTCAGGGATGGTGACTCCAGTACTTCCCAGGGAGCTCTTCCAGTGTTTAACTCTTCTTTTCAGTGAAGAAATTTTTCCTAACATCCAACGTGAACCTCTTTTAGCACAGCTTGAACCTGTAGAGACCTAGCCACACTTAGGACAATAAATGAGTAAAACTGTTTGTAATGCAGTATTTGAAATAAAGATTAACTTTTCACATTTATGAAAAAACATGATCATCCCTTCCAACAAAATACTTCAACATCCAAGTAGAAGTATTGACTGTAGATACTTCTGATGCACCCTGATCTGCTGGTCATGGAAACTTTCCTCGTTCTCAGGAGAGGTTCTTCTATGTAAATAAAAAATTCCCAAAAAATTTAACAGATTATGAGATATACTTGATTTCTGCCAAAGTTCTTGGAAATTAATACTCACTGCACAAGATGCTGGTACACTTTCAAGTAGTTTGCCACAGCAGTATCCCTCAGAGGGTCTGTGCAATGGCCAGGGGATGCAAAATCATAAGGAAGAAGCTTAAAAGGTGAGGGTGTAAGGCATAGAAAGGGCTTGATATAAATGCTGTATATTTGTGTCTTTTTCTGGTTCTTAGCTATGATTGTAAAGCAGTAGTAAGTAGGGTTAATTAATGAGAGGTAACATTATATCACCATATTCTGTAATTCCAGTAACCCAAAGTAAGTGTTTATGTAATGTTAGTGAACTCTTCTCCTTAACTACCCTAGTTATCTTTTTTCTTTAATTTGAATTTTGAAAGAAGGATTCCAAGATTTCACATAAATGAAACATAACTACATTCATAACTACATTCAAAATACTGGGAAGCTTTGCAAAGTCCAAGGCTTCTTGTGCTTCCTGAGTAAAATACCAGCAGGCATTTTCATTGTGAGCACAGTGGAGTGAGAGGGGAAATGCTGGACCTGAACTGCTGGATTTTCCTGACAATCTGGGACAGTGTCTATTATAAATCACATCCACTTGGCTTGACTAAGATTCAGCAAATGGGGAGCAGAAATTATTAATTTTTTTTTTCAGGAAAGGTGAAGTCCATAATACTTGTTTATATTCTATCTCTGTTTTTTCAATTAAACCTCAGTGAATCTGAAGTAGCTTGATTTGGTCTAAATTCACACAGCTGAGGAAACCTGGGCTTGCTTTTTCTCTGAATTTTCACTGAGGGGCTTTTATCTCCCCCTAATCCCACCATTTCTGTCAGGACATAATCTCTTTCTCAAATTTACATTTTAATTACAAGGCCAGCTGAACTAGCTAAAATCAATAATGTCAGCATTCAGCAGCCTAACTTCAGCTGAAACCCCAGCCTCTCTCTTTCCTGCTATAGATTTATCTTGTGGACATGGGCTACCTTATTGCTTCAGGCAATAGGTGCCATTTGGTCAATTTAAACAAAAAGGGGGATTTAAACACTTTTATGATTCTTTCTCAAAGCTGCTATTGGCACAGTTTGAAGCCAGTACTGTACTTGTTAAACAAACCATACAGAACAGCAGAATTCTGGAGAGGAATTTTACTTTAAAAACTGTACTTAATCCATCTATGTTTTAAAACCAAAACAAAGCAACCCCACCCTGGCAATGGACACCATTCAGCTGGGGCTGTCTGCCTGGTCACTCTTGTCTTTATCTTGTTAGCAAAACCTACTTTCATACATAAATACTTTTTAAAACCTCCACAGTGGAGGTGATGTTACTGATGTCTTAGTGTTATCTATTTTTAGCTATTTTTCTGTTAATAGTTTAAAATAAGAAATCAATGAGAAAATATTTTGCTCTTGTAACTCTTAGGAATTCCTATATTGATCTTCCAGATGTGATTTTTATCTAAATGTCACATTGTCCATTTATCTCTCTTGCCTTTCCTGTCTGTTGCTGACTGCTTGTCTCTGCTGTTCCACTCCTCCTCAACCAAGCCAGTGTTGTGAGCAAGCAATCATGCTTCCTGTAAACACCAAAGGAAAAGAAATGGAAAAAATAGGGTTTTCTGGGAACTTTTAATACATAGCACATATTTTCTCTGAAGATGAGAGGTGTGGTGAGTGAAACAAAGCTGCTATCTTCTGCATTTTTTTTTTTACTATTCGTAAATAGTACAAGTGCTCTCAAACCTTACTTTAAATAATGCTTTTCAGAAAGTTTCCTTTTAAAAAAAATGGAAAAAGAAGGCAGTTTAAGTGCTAAATATAGCCTGAGCAATTCTGCATTACAGATAGTTTATGACATATTCTTAACCAGGTTGACTGAGAAGGGCCAAAGGCCCTGTTTGTAACTGTTTCTGTCATTAAAGGAAGTTTGCTTCTCCAAATACTGATGAATCTAAAGTGTGGTAACAACAATGTTTTTGGTTAATTCTGTTTCAGTTTGATTAAAGCACCTGAGAAAGGCATTTTCCCTTTCTAGCCTGTGACCTGAACTGAGATGGAGCCCTGCCCTGCCCCCTTTCCAGAGACATAAATTCAAAGTTCCTGCATTATTATTTCACTGAAGTGCTGTTTAAAAGCACATTTTTGTGGAGGCACCATTCTCCCTCTTGAACAAGTCCACAGTTTAATAAGTGTAATGAAATAATTTCTTCTGCTATTTAACCTAGATATCTGCTTAAATCCATTCCTATTGTATTTATTTATCATTTTCTTTATTCCTGGTCCTTCTGCAGACAGTTTTCTAGTGCAGAGATTGGAACTTTAAATATTTTTGGGTGGGTTTTTTTCAGGTTTTTTTTTTTTTTTTTTTTTTTTTTTAATGTTCTTTAAAGGCTTGTTGACTTTGGAGAATGTAGAGTGTTCATAGCTTCTGTTAGTGTGTAGTGTGAGCAGGAGTGAGTGAGGGAGCAGCAGTGCCAGATGTGCTCAGCACCACGATGGACTCTGGATTTTGAGTGAGGGTTGTTGGTGTCTCTGGGGAGAGGCTGTCCAGGGATTGGGTTAAACAGGTGTCCTTCTCAGTGCCCTGGGTTTGGAAACCAGGTTTGGGTGGTGTTCCCTGCACCAGGACTCAGCTCCTGATGCAGGTGTTTGGAAAGTGCATTTCCAGGGCTGGATCTCAGAGGTTGCCACCTCAGCATCTTGGCCTGTGGTTCTGGTCAGGCAGTGCCATCTGTGCACTCACACCCCATGGCTGAAAGGGAATGAGTGGTGCAAGCCAGTCAAGGTCAGCATGAATTACTGGCAGACCTTATAATGTGGTGAGATGGGTCACAGCAAATTGTTCTAATTTTGTTCATGGAAAATACATTATTCTCTCAAATAAAAATATTTTGTGTACCAAGCCTCCCTGCCACTGTGGGTCTTGCAATTTCCTACTCAGATGGCTGGCCACAGATAAAACATTAGCTTTTCCTTTTCTACTTAATATATTTACTGATGCATTTAATGTATGATATGTTAAATGACTAGCATTTAATGACCAGCAAAGCAAGAATACTTCTGAATGCAGCTTCAGGGCTGGTTAGAATTGGGCAAAAGATTAAAAGTTACAATTAAGTAATGGCCAAAACATTTTAGATAAACGTTAGTTACTTTTCATAAGAAGGCTCAGATAATTGGCTGAAAGTGTTAGGTTTGTGAAACTATGACTTCTTGTATAAAATTTAGGGATTTTCTTGAGGGATGAGACCTTGCATTTCAATAAATTATTTCATAAAAAGGCTTTCTGAGGGGACAGATCATGTTGGTGTGAGGAATCATATTTTTCCAATTGTAGCTGTCATTGGCTGAAAAGTTCTTGTAGCTACTACTGGCTAATGGAGTTGCTCCTCCAGCTCAGCAAGTAGAGGCAGGTGCTGTCTAACAGCTCAGCCTATCTAATTGCATCCTTGCAGTCCATGCTGAGTCTCTAATCTGGCTGTATAAA
This sequence comes from Ammospiza caudacuta, assembly GCF_027887145.1. Taxonomy (NCBI): domain Eukaryota; kingdom Metazoa; phylum Chordata; class Aves; order Passeriformes; family Passerellidae; genus Ammospiza; species Ammospiza caudacuta. The sequence goes on from NC_080596.1 coordinate 77,854,199, forward strand.
GTAATTAAAGTTACCCCACCACTGCGCTGCTGGTGCTGAGCATCAGTGCCTGGTACTGCCTTGCAGTTCCTCAGGTGCAGCTCAGGCATTTCCTGTCTCTGGGACAGACTCTGGCTGTACTTCCTTCTTCTGCCAGCTCTTAGATATTTTCTCCTGGCAAATTGTGTGGTTTACTATCTGTGGAAGACGAATGTGCTCTAAATAATTCTGTTTCGCTCTGGGTGGGATTGATGTCTGACACAAACCGAGAGCAGGAAGATGTAGTCCGCACCCCGAGCTGGTTGGGTGGACTGTGAGGGTGGGAGAAGTGAATCACTCCTAAACATCAAGGGTTTTTTTGCAGGACTTGAACCCCAGTCCCCTCCAAAAGCCGCAGTGGTGAAGGCATCAACAGGAGCAGCCCCACTGAGCTCCCACACTCGGCTCAAAGGGAACGAGGATGAGCTCGATCCAACCTGTGCAGCTGCCACCCTGAAACTCCTCAGAGACAAACTCCCAAAGCTGCCATCTCCTCAGGCCAGGTCATCTTTGCTTTAATTCCTGTGCAAACCTCTTGCTCTTGTGTTCATTAGTCATGACAGCACACAGAAAAGCATTTGTGAACCAGGCAAGCTGACAAGGCTGGCTTGATCTTGTTTTGAAGTTACGTTCATTGTTTAGTGTTTGGGATTTTGTTGGTGATTGCACCAGGATCTTAAGGAGTCTTATTTGGTGTAAATGGCCTTTATGAAAATACACTGTCCCCTTCTTTGCTACCAACACCCCCCACCCCATTTATTTGGGTAAATTTTGTTTGTAGCTGAACAATGTGTCCTAATGTTCAGTTAGCAAATAGTTTCAATATCTCTTTGTTCCCAGTGACTTATGCTGTCAGTGCTGCCTGGAGATGTTACATTGCTTCCAAAGACATACTTTATCGATCCTGTTCAAAGTTTGGTGAAACTCCGGCCTTGCCTAGCATTTGGCTGTGATTTGTGGATAATGCTGGGGTCATTGTTTAGTGACATGTTCCTGGAAAGACTCTTCTGCATGGGCCAGGAAGGCCCCCAAAACCTAGCAAACTGGAATTAATTTGATATTTCCAGTTCCACGTCTGTGGCTCCTGTGGGAGTGCAGTATGCATGATCCACTGTGCCCCCATCAGATCTCTGGGTTTCTGCCCCCACAGTGTGATGTGTGTTAACCAGCCTAGCTGAACATGCAGTGAGCTGCAGAGTGTGTGGTGTTGTGTCATAATGTCTTCCTTTAAAGAAAAAAAGAGACAACCTTGAAAAGTAGTTATAATTGTACCTGTAAGGTAATATTAGTGTTGGTATAAAAAATCTAATGAAAACAAAAAAAAAAAAGGAAAAGTTGTTGTGATCATTGTTGTTCTGTATTGACTTCTCATCAATTTTCTCCAGTGAACCTGCACCTTCTGAGACAGCAAACTTGGAAGATCCTGACAGTAAAAGAAGAAAACTAGAAGAAAGAGCTAAAGCTCCCCTCATGCCTTTTGGATTAGATCTTCACTACTGGGGAGAGGATCAGCCAGGTGCTGGGAAGATTCTCAAGTAATGCTCTTTTTCTTTTAAGACAAATTAAATAAATAGATAGATTTACTTGTACTCAGAGGTCATGCAGTGGGGTGACTGCTATTTCTTTTGATAATTACTTTTCTTCTTTACCTTGTGTTGTAGGACCCATAAACAAAGTCAGAAATTCTACCTTTAAATGTTATTTGTTTTGAGAAGATGTGATACTAATTAAATATCCTTTGATGCTTCAAAGCACTTTTTTTTCTGCTCTTTTTATGTTTGCAGCATGGCATCAGTTACTCCAATTTAAGCTGGTACCTCATTATGCCAAGGGCTCTGCCAAGTGTGTGGTAGACCTTCCCTGAGCTGGAGACTTTAGGATCTAAATAAGTAGCAGGCCAGGTAGGAGAAAGGCTGGGGAAGTGTTTTTGTTGGTAACTGAGGAAGCTGCTAGGCTTATTCAGTCACACAAGAGAAAGGTGGCAGTTACAGGATTTGGATTTGGATCTTTCACTTTCCATTGCTGTCTGGGAGGTTTTGGGTTTCATGAAGCACTGCTGATTCAGGGAAAGCTTTAGCACTGCTGGGGAGAAGAGGTGGAAGGTACACATCAGAATGTGTTTCTAGCAGTCAGTTTTAAAGCCCTTTTTACTATGTTTAAATGAAAGTTGGGTTGCAGAGTAAATATAAATTTTGTTTAAGTTCACCAGAACTTTGGTATCAGTGTGTACCATACCTGGCTTGAAAAGGGCAAAAATCACCGACTGATTGGGCTGCAAATTAAGCTATTATATTCTTAGCAGTACTACTTTAACTTAGTTTGTTTTCTTACTAAAACAAACAAAAAACCTCAGCGTGTAGTCACAGTTCTAAAACAATGTTGGCAGAAAGGAACAAGAGGAAATCGTTGCCCCTGCACCTGATTTTGAAAAATGCTGAATATCTGTTAAATTACTGTAAACTGATGCAATTTGGTGCATAAAAGTCCTTTACCACAGTCACTGCAGGCTTTGGATTCCATCTCCTGTGGTATAGGTTCTTCTAAGCCTGTGAAGAGATTTTCAGCAGGGCTTTAAGAAGCATTTGTCTGTGATAATGCCAAAAAAGGTAGTAAGGCCTTATTTTACATTGCAAATGAGTTATTCAAGTCATAAGTGAAATCAGAAGCATATTTCACTGCCTGTCTGCCTCGTGCTGCACTGTTTTATTTTTATGCTTCCCAATAAAATAGAGGGCACACTTCTGAACCATACAGTCTATAACTACAGATGTGCCAATCTAACTAAAGATAATTTAAGTAACTGCACACACAATACCATTGACCCCAGGCATAAAATAGACTTACTGAAAAATTAAAGTAGTTATCAGCCAACTCCTTCAGCATTTCTGTATGCACTCAAACTTGCTCTGTAAGATTTTTAGGGGAAGAAAGCAAACTGAAAAATAGACAACACATGTGGGATGTGTATGGAATTTGAATTTTTAAAATCTGAAGGGGAAGAGTGTTTCCATTTTATTTAGCAGTGCATTTACTTAATCACAGCATTTACAATAAATTAAGATTTTAACAGTGAGAATGTAGCCACCAGGAAGATTTTCTAAAGAAGTTTTGTTGGGTTTTTTCAGGGGGGCAGAAGGTAGTGTATGCTGCACAGTGTTGAATTGTGTAGAATCTGCCATTCAGCTTAACAGACTTGTTTTGGATAGCATGGACCTTCCAGGCTCACCTGCTCTCCTCCCTGAATTAAGTCTGCTCACTCTGAGGAGCAGAGTGAAATAGCTGGTGCAGCACTGACTGTGACTAGCATGTCTCAATTAGCCCATTTTACTTCAGGATCTCTGTAAGCATCTAGGGTTGGAATTTATATTTATACAATGTTTTTATAAGCTTCCTCTCAGATTAGAAATTAAGATGATATCAATTCCTTGAAAGAGTGCAGCAGTTCTCCAGGAGGTTTCTCTTAGATTTCAGTTAACCATTACTTGTCTTTTATTCCTCTTCCTCCTCATGTATTTTTGTGCCATTGCCATTAAAGCGTCTGTTATTTACCTGGATTAGGAGCACTCTAAATGTGAGTGAGTTGTTGATCTTCTTCATCTTTTAGTTGATTATCTGTTCCTTTTCTGATCCATCTTACAAACAGGTTTTACTTGTCACATGCATCATTTTTTCAAACAAGTATCTGCATGTTTGTAATGTTGCTTAACCTACAACAAGAAATCAGAAAACTTTGGGAGCTGCCACTGCTTTGTTCTCTCACCTGCTTCTAAGTCATGTTGGGAGAAAATATGCTTGTAATAAAGAGTAATATGTGTTAATATATTTGTAGGAATCAGGCTATTTTAAATTCAGTTCCCAAGTACTGGTCAATGATACACAGGGCAAAACATAATTTTAATATTCTTGACATTTGTTAGGTGCATATTTAGGGGAAGGGAGACAGAGAAATTGTTAAATAGAATTATTTCCTAACTGGAGGGGTTGACATGCACAACTTAAATGCTTCTTCATTCTCATGTGACTGTAATTTGATAATTGAGGGGGTGAGGGGAGTTCAGACCACCTAAGGACACTAGAATTTTACTAAGACATTCTGTAAGATTGTCATGCATGTGGGAATCCTGTATGGTGCCTTTTTTAGGAATGCTTTCCCCTCCATGTGGCTTCAGGTTAGTGACACAGAGCTGCCAGCCAGTTTTGCTTTCAGCATTGCATTAAAATAAGCAAATAAGAAATTAATGTCATTATTTTATTTACTCTCTATTGTATAAGCTTGCCACATAATTTCTGGAGCTAAAATACTGTACTGTTCAAATATTGGGCTGAAATAGTATTTATTTTTTAGAAATACTCTCAGGGCTTTTGGGGTTTTTTGCTACCTTTTGCAGAAGTGTGTAATTTAAAATATTTTGTTTAACCAAAAACTGTGGAAATACATTACTATGTTTATTGTTGAACTAGCTTCCACTGGAACTCCTTTGCCTTTATCCCCTAATTTACCCAAAGAAATTATTTGTACTTTATGGCAGGTTAGCATTTCTCTGGCACTAGTGAGGTGTATTTGATGGAGAAATTACAGGTAGAATCAATCTGTTTAACAAGAATTTTGCTGAACATTTTTGTGATGATGGCAAATCACAGAGATGTTTCAGATTTTCCTTAATCCCTTTTTTACCTAGTTCTAACCTCTTCACATGGTTTAAATGCCCAGCTATTGCATTAAAACCAGCACATAGATATGTTGTAGGTTGCTATGGTCAGATATTTTCCTCTACTTTTTTTTTTTCCCCTCATCATCTGCTGAAAACTTGGTCAGATAAAATTAATCAAAACTTTTCAGGCCCTTTAAAGTAATTCTTTCAAGTATTGGCATATGTGCTTTGCCAAACTGTGACTGGTGTGATGAGTGAAGCCAGTGTTCATGTGTGGCTCTGCAGTGCACAGAAAGCAAAGCAGGAATGACACCCAAGGATTTTAGAGTGAGAGGAATTGGATATGGACAGAGAAAATCCTCTCAAACAACTCTGGAACTGATTGGGTCGAAGCACTATGTGCAAGAAAGGGACTGTAGGGTTCCTTTAGGAATTTTATGTCCTTATTGAGACATCTGTTATCTAGGTATCTTCATCTTGCTTGTCATGAGCAGCAGACATGCAGGCTGCAATTTTTTTTCCCTTAGTTGAGCTGTATTTTTTTCCTCTTTAACTTCATATTTCCTTAAATTTTGGGTGGGATTGTTGTTGTTAACTTCAGGTATCTTAAAATCAGATACCTAAGCTTAGGTTGGTTACCCTAATTTCATTTCATGATTAAGAGAAAGAAACATTTACCATCAGAGGGATAGTCATTGTCTCCTAAGATTAGTAATTAAAATGAGTCAGGTAATTGCTCTCTGGGGTTGCCTGTTTTTCACTACAGACTGTTGGCTGAAATAATGTGAATATTAATATGAAATTATATTAATGGTGTTGAGAAAATCTTTGTTTGCCTGTCTGTCTGTAAATGTCAGTAAGGTCTCTAATTTTAAAATAGCTTTTCAATGGGTTAGCTTAATTTCCTAGAAGAACACCTGCTAATTTCTCAGATTTATGGACACTGTGTGGGAGAATCTGGAAGAATCTGTGTAAGGCTCAGCTGATTGTTTTCTCTTTCCCATGGTCTCAGTTTAGTGCAAAATCCTGATTCCAGCTTCTGCTTCACTGCTGCTGCAGGAGTCCAGCTATCAGGAATGAGATCAGCCACGTTAAGATCAAACTGTTTCCTCCTTGATCTGTGCTTAATCATAGAAGTATTTTGTTATGAACAATGTTAAGTGCAGAATTACAAAGTTATTCACTGAATCTAGAAATTGGATAACTGACTCTGAATGTCAGATCATGAACTAAAGCTAAGACTTGTAATAGCTTAGCAGGTTAAACAGGAAATCAATACTAGACAGGCTTTGGTGTATTTTAAAAATATCTTCATAATACAGGAGCCATAAGAAAGACTGGTAGATTCCTAGGGGTTTTTAAATCACTAGTAATTCCCTTCCTTTCACATATGAGTTTAGCACAGGTTGAGAATGTGTTTTAATGTGTGATGATTTTGTATGTGAATAATTTTCATTTGTTGTTTTCGCAGATTTACCTCTGAGCATCGATTTTGGGCACCCAGTGAGGTAGAGGAAGAGGTGGAAAATAAAGAAATAACAGAAATGTTAAAAACCAGGTATATAACATTTGCTGGCAAGTTTGAGCCAGTGAAACATAAATGTCGAGCTCCCATGCCTGATGGAAGTCTGTGTGAAAGACAAGATCGGATCAAGGTAGGCACTGAGTTGCAGCACTTGCAAGGTCTCTGCTGTATGGAGAAGGTCTCCTTAAAACAGCCATAAAAATTCATTTCACATTCTAAGTATAGCTCAAGGGAGTGGAAGAACATTTTGTTGGAGAAGTTCATAGTTAATTTGTGCTTTGTAAGGGAAACATCCTTTTGGTAAAGAAGCTGTAAACATTTAAAGAACTGTCAAATTTTTTTGGTGTTCATTGTAGGTTATCTGGATTTTATTTCTTACTGTGATGTGTGAATACCTGGCAGTAAGGCAGAGATAGTTCTTTGCTGAAAATTTTTCCTCAGAGGCATATTTGAGATTAACTGTTTCTAGAAACTTACATGTTTGACGGGCAAAGAAATTTTATTTACAAATTAAGTTTTATGAAAGCTAAACTCTACACAGCCTCAAATTATGAGCACTACTGAGCAGAACTACTTTGCCTAAATACTTGGTTCTAGTATCTCTGTTCTTCCATTATTATCTGAGATTGAAGGATCTAAAACTTAAGTACTTTTAATGGGATTGTTACAGGATAGGGATATAGCATAAAAAACAATATATGATGCAGCATTGGTGCCCTAGTTCCAGCCTTGCTAGGATATCCTACCTGGTCTCTTGAAATTGTGTATTTGTTTCAAAAAGAGGTTATTTCTTTGACATTCTGAATATATTAAACACATTATGTTTATGGGATTCTGATGCTTTCTAAAGAGGACTGGGAGTCAAGTGTAGTTCTGTTGCTCAATTCCAGTTTCCACCTTTAAGCTGTTTTGAATAAAAGGTAAACATTTTCTTTTCATTCAAAAACTGTGAGATTTTTTTTCTTTCCCCATATTTCTTTCTCAAGTGCCCTTTCCATGGAAAGATAATTCCTCGGGATGACTCTGGGATTCCTGTAAATGCAGAGGACAGAGCCAGAGAGGAAAAGATGAAGTTTGAGAAGCAAGCAGCCCAGCCAGGTCTGTGTCAGCATAGCATCTTGAAAAATAAGAATAAAAATAAAATACTAGGCAGAGATGGGAAATACCTGTTACCTGTTCTGCTCCTAAGCACATTCTCCCATTTGCATTTGCATTCCTATTGATTTTAAATTACAGCTCATTTGCAGTGGTTCTTGCTTATGTGATAAATATGGACATGTGTAGACAGAATAACATTAACATTGCATGTGTGCTTTATTTCCAGTGGCTTTTGAAACGTTCCCAACACTGCTCAGACAGACCAGTTATAGCCTTTGTCTTAAGGAACGTTTTTATGGATGGTTGGACCTGTTCCCTGGGAAGTGCTTGGCAGTAACTGGTCTATGCTTTTGCAAAGATGTCTTATCTTGCTGGTCCCTGGCAGTTGTGATTTATGCAATATAATGATAATATTATTAGGATCACTGTGTTACCACCAGTTTTGGGAGGGTGTGCTGGATTTTTGTTTTAAAATAATTGGGAATGGGCAACAAAACTATTGTCCTTCTTCTTGCATCCTTCAGGTGTGGAGGGGAGGGCTCCTTCTTTCCCAAGATAATTCGGGCATTTTTAGCCAAGGTTCAGCTCTGGACTGGTAGATGAGAAATGCAGGCAACAAGTACCCAGGGAGGAAGACTTCCAAGGGGAATAAAAGGCTTTCTTGCAACAGTACAACTAAACCCTGTTAGTGATGGACAGGTGGACTACAAGCAGGAAGCTACTGGCAGCTGATGGACTGCAGAGGAAGATGGGAGAGAGGGATCTATCCAGCAAAGACACAGTGGATAATTGGAGGGGACAGCTTTTCTTTAACCTAGCTTCCCTCAGCAGGTCTTAGTTTTCTCTGGTTTGAGCTATTTATTGTAGGTGAGTATTCTGGATTCTAATTAAACTTACCCATAGGCATTAGCATTTTGATATTATGTACAGTACTCCCTTGCAGGAGTTCTCTCTTCAGGTTTGACTGACTTGGTGTTTGACTGTTATGCATATTGTTAATGAAGCTACTGAACTTTTAATGAAACCTCTTGAGAGCCTGAGGAGCAGTTACATATATTCAAAACAGGAATCTGTATTCAGAAAGATCTGTGTGGAATGAATGTGCATTTAAACATAGAATTGACCCACCCAGTGTCCTTTAACACTTGTGTGACCATCTCTGAGTGGCAGTGCTTGGTGATTACAGCAGCACAGCAGTGCAGCAATTACTGAGCACCTTCTGGTATTTGCAGGTGTCAAAGTGCTACATTTGCAGGTAGTTTCCATCCCTGTCCAGGCAGAGGAAGTGCTCTAAACTGGAATCCAGCCAGCAGCACACACACTGTTGGACTGTCACAGGGAAACCAGGATAGGAGTGTGGATGTTGTGTTAAAAAGGAAAGTTCCCAGCTTAGTTATGACAAACTCAAACTAGCAAATTAAACTGATAGGTGTTGTTGAAATTTCAAACTGGAAACTAATATTCTGGTATAAAAATCACTTGGACTCAAAAATATTGATTTTTTTTCCTGTGAAATTGCCACTGCTTGAGGCTAGACATAGTATTTATTTTTATTACAGTGTCAGCTTCTCACCTCTGGTCCACAAGGATGTGTCTGTTAGTCCCAAACCAGTGTTGGCATTGCTCCTTGTGTTACTGAGTGTGGTTGTTAAGCTGAAATGTCACACAAAGGTCCATCCCATCTGGCTGGGGACATGCTGCACAAGCTGTGGCACTCAATTTGGACAAAATCCTCCATGTTTCTATAGCCATACATATACCAGATGTCACTAAATACTTCCATCCGCTTCATTTTTTGTTCTGCCTTGCTATTTTTATATCTGCTTCAGAGTATTTTCATCAACATTTTGATTTCTTTTTTGCTTGTTTTGAGGCTTGTGGTCTGGAGGGATGTGTTGGTTGGTTTTCAGTGGTATTTGGTTTGGGTTTTTTTTATTACAAAGGTCTTGAAGCAATTCTGAGCAGTGCTGCTGTGGGAAATACACAACTGGGAACCTACTGGACAGTCAAGAATTTTTTGATTGACAACATCATTAATGTAGTCAATCAAACAGTTTGAAAAATCTGGAAAAAAACACTTAAATTTGGGGATCAGTTTTATGGTTAAATTGTACCAAAATTATTCTTGCATCTCCTTCCTGCTGGATGTAGATTTGTTTCTGTCTTTGTGTGATTAAAGGGGGAAACAGTTAGATAGAGGTCATATGTTTTGTGTACTAATGACTGTGTTTTGACAGCACTGTCATTGTTATTATGGATCATTTATTATCTTAGTACAAAATTTTAAACTCTGGCTAATGTCCACAGAGAGGTGCTTTGGGGTCTTCAGTCCTGGAACTGTGAATCACTTGGGATTAGCCTGACCCGCTAATCTGCAGCATTCATCCTTTTCCCATAGTTCACACACAGGAGCAAATTAAGTGCCTGTTTTTTGTGTCAGCCCTGAAGAGTATCTGGTTTTTCAGCCCTTAGTGACTTGTTAACAAACAGGTATCAGGACAGGCTGGTGAAGGCAGGCCGCTGGCCACTCAGATGTGAAATAGCATCTCTTTACTAACTACAGTATCGATTCCCGCCTACCCTTGCAAACTGTGTAATTTTCTTTTCCCTGCTGCTAAACTCAGTAACAATGTATGAAGAGCTTTAGGGGCCCATCAATGCTCAAAAAGCCTGCTCTTCCCTGGCATTCTATTGATTTTTCTCAAAAGCTTTTAAATTGCTCCTTCATTTTACTCAAATGCTCATTTCATCTCTACTGGATGCCGGCATTTTTTCCTTGTGTTTAAACAATTGCTCCATTCACGGGGTTCCTAAACTGTGACGCCTTCTTATTACTGGGAGATAAACTGTTTAGACAGTTTTCCTTAATCTTGGATTAATCGTTCCTGTATCTGAATTGTGCTCTTCTGTATTCCTCACTTCAAAAAAAAAAATTCTGTGAGGTCTTATGATCTATCAAGTGTATGTGTTCTGTTTTCTCCCTTTGTAACTCTCCTGTGCAGCTCTTGAACAGCTTGGTTTTCCTGGTGCTTTTTGGTGTGTTGGATTTTAATCAGGCCTTGCTTTCATGTATGATGGTAGTTTAGATCTAACCTTTCCTTGGAAAATTGCTCTGCTGTTCCTTAACACCGTGTTCTTAAGTGAGGACATTGCCTCTGACCTTCCTGAAATGTTGTTAGCAGCGTTTGTCACACTCAGTGACCATCTTGGTGTATAAATGAACTTGTAGAGTCCTTTAGGACTGTTTATTTCTCCGTATTTACAAAGTTGTTATGTAAGAGGAGTCGACATTTGGTGTTACAATTTCTGCAGGCAAGAAGGGCTGACTGACATAAGGGAAACTGTGACAAATGACTGGCAATTACTGTTGTTAAAAAGCAGGCTTCTGGCATTTCTGCTGAGTGTGGACCCTGTTCTTTTTGAAGTAGTACTTCCTAGACTGTTTTCCAACCTAAATGCTCAAAGTCTTTACAATGAAATGAATTTTTTTTAATTTCCCCTTGGCAGATGTCCATCCTCCAGCCACATTTTTACTTTGCACTTTGTGCTACTTCGTTTGATACACAAGACTACATTGAAGGTGAAAAACTGCAGCTTCATTAAACAGTCCACAGTCTTAATTGTTCATGCTTTTTCCTCTGCTGGCATCTAGGATCAGGATCCACTTAGAGTTCTGAAGGATTCTGAAGCATTAAGGTTTTAAAAAATGTAAAACAAGATTTTGTTTAGATAAATTAACTTGTGCCATTGTCAGGGGAAGAAACTTGATTTAGATAATTAATCTGAGGCAATATGGGATATTTAGAAAGTGGTATCTTTTTCAGATGCAAAATGGGTGTCATGGCAACAGGGTCATGTTATCCTGCTCAAGAATTTTATGGAGATGTCTGTTACCAGTTCATGTTTTAAAGTAAATATTATTGATGAAAAGAAATCACAGTGTTGCCAGCCCTACTCTGCTAAAAATTTGATATATTCCATTTTTTAGATTTATTTTTAAGCTTATGCTGAATTTATTTCTGCAGATAAGTTCCTCAGCTACATTGTTGGCATTTTCATTTCTAAATAATAATCACTGTGCTTATTCATCTCTCCTGCATGGAGTAATGTCCTTGGGACTTTGCTACTGTGCCACTGAAAAACCTCAACTTAGTTCTTCCTACAGGACAGTTTTGTCCATAGCAGCTACTAATACAGACTGGCAGGGCTTCTTCATCCAGATCTGTCATTTTGGGAAACTGCTTTATCCTCCCCTTCCTTTGTGTGTGCAGCTTGGATCACAGTGGCCCTGCCCTCACCCACTGCTGCCAAGAGCCTCCTCCTTAGGGGGCTGCAAATCCCCCTGGGTTTGGGGTTTCAGAGTTCACGTTTTGTCTTTTGAGCAGAGTGGAGAGACCCAGAATTCATGAGAGAAATTGAAGCTGCTACAGGACTGGATCTTGGTTCCTCTAAAAGTAATGGAAAAGGACAGAAAAAGAAAGGGAAGAAGCAAAAATATCCAAATCTGACAGACCTGAAGCAGCAGGCTAACACGTCTCGTTCCCGGCTTGAGAAGAAAGTCTTCAATAAGTAAGATACTTCTATTCTTTAAAGCTTGTTAGTTCCTGTTTCAGTTTGATTCAGCAGTACTTTCTGTTTCTACATTAACATGCACTTACTAAACACATTCTTTGGCTAACTGCAAGCAAGAATGTCTTCCATATGTCTGGAGGGTAAAAAATAGCAGGTACTGACAAACAAAGTTATTTCTTCGAGAGTGATTTTTAACTAATGTGCAAAATTTCCCTATGAAAGGCTTTTTTCATCCTGTCTCAATTTCTTAAAAACTTCAATTGCTGGATTGGCTTCTCTGGATGATTATTTATTAGTCAGGCACAGCATCTCAGGTGGCTGTGGGAGCCTGCCAGCCACTCCCAAATGTGCTTTAAAACATACAGTAGCTCCATCTGTCCATTATTAACACTATTTTTGATGCCTGTTCTTGCTTAGATGTGGCTACAACATAAATTTGCCTGAGCATGCTCTGGTCTTCATCAAATGGGAAGCAGCTGCAGCTATTTAAAGAGTTTCACATGTCAGAAATGAAGTAGTCTAAAGGAAAGTAAAGTTGTCAAATCAAAAAAGAAAAATCATTATTATAAAATCATTAATGGTGGGTTATTCTCTAAGCATACTGGATGAGTTGAACACCATCCAGGACACAATATTTGTTTAAACTGAGTTTTCCCTTCTCTCATGTACTGATTATACTAACAAAGCCAAATCCACATTATTTTTGGTTATGGAAATAGCACATTTTATGTGAATTTCTTAAGTTACCTGGTCTTAGTTAGAAGTCAGAGACATACAGTTCTAGTGATTAGAATTTCATATCATGGTTTACTGTGGTTTGTGCTAATGATTTTGGGTGTGTGTTGGTGCCAGGCATAGGGAATCAAACCTGTCAAGTTTTTAATAGGTTTCATGCTTTGCAGCACTAAACAAGATGATAACCTTGGCTCCTTGTAACAACCCCAAATTACTTGAAATGTATAGGTGATAAACCCAGGCTCTAGTCTGCCTATAAAGCTAAGTGAAATTGCACACAGATCATCAAAGTGGGATCTCATTTCATTTACAGTATCACACAATCCACTGGTGCTAATGTAAAACCTACATGACATGAAAGTGGCAAGGCCACTCTGCACTGCTAAAGGCTCACTTTTCTCCTACCAATTAGGTAATATTTGAAGTGCAAAACCATGACCACATTTTCCTTACTCTGGTAACTTTATTGGCAGACTTTTGTTAAAAGTATACCTTTTCCAGGGTGTGTTTTCAGAATGTTGGTTTTCATTGCACTTGCTGCTGAGAAAATCTTTAATCCCACCATTTAGAGCGTTATTAAGGAGAAACCTCTTTTAGATGTTTCAAAATGGCTTTGGAAATGAAGCCATTAGAGAGAACAGTTCCCAAACCAGAAGTCAGCCTGTTTATTGGAGATAACCCTGGAAGCAGAGCTGGAATAGTGTGTAAGGGCTGATCCTGAGGAACACTGCCCAGGTGCATATCAGCTTCATTTTCCTGCACTGCTGGGAACATCCTCAGAAGTGATAAATACAGACTGTGACGATGCAGAGTCTTAAGAGCACAGGCCTTGAAACCATCTGCTTGTGTGATGGAACTTGCCAAATTTGTAGAAATCAAAGGAGACATCAGTCAGTGCCCTGCTTTTGAATGGCACAGCCCCTCAAACCAAGCCTGCAGCTGCTCTACCTCACCCATCAGCCATGTGTACCTGGAGATGTGCTGGGGGCTGACAGCTGAGAACACCTGCAAACATCTGCCTCAGATGGCTGAGCTGCTGTTCCAGAGGCATCTGAAGTAACCAATAAAAACTGAACTTTAGAATCCAGTGAGGAACAAAATTCCTGAGGCACAGTGCCCTCAGCTCTGCACAGCAGCTGCTTTAAGTTTCTGATGGGCAGATGTTCACAGCAGAACATTTTCCTGACTGCTCCTGCTGCTTCTTGCTCTTCTGGACTTGTGAGCGCATTCCTCTGCCTGACCAGCTGGAGGATGTAGGGGCCTGCTCTCTCTCTGCCTTTTATGACAATCTCCTACTCCTGTTCATCATTTTCCTCACCCTCAAAATCCTAGCTGTGTGACTCAAAAGTTTGTGGAGAGGAAAAAAGAGGAGGTGTCTGAATGACCCAGCTCAGAAGCATTGCAGCCCCTCCCTAGAGAAATCTCTGGGCACATTTTACTGGGAGGAAGCAATGGAGCAGCAACAGGGAGACAGACAGGCCCTCACTGGATTTGGGAGCACCAGAAAGCTTAACAGCTCTGAAGTTCATTCCCTCACTTCCTTTTTGAACCTGAAGAATATTCCAGGGCCTTCTTCAGGCGCAGCAGGAGATGCAGAGGACTCAGGTCTTGCCCATCCCAAGGCAGCAGAAATCCCATTTGCACATGATTTATGAGTGAGGTGTTGGCCATACTGTCCTGCCTGTGCTAAATTCTTCTGCAGCAGAAGCCTGTCCTGGAGAGATACACAATAATCTCTGTGTCTTCTAAACTAGAGTTCTTGTGGATTAAAAGCTGCTGCTCAGGAATGGGGATGCTGCTGGTGTGAGCAAGAGTCTAACTCAGCCCACATCTGATGAAACAGAGTTCTAGTAACCTCTGGAAGTTCACATGAACTGAACAGCCAACCCTTCCCTCACAAAAACATTCTGTATTGTGGGCTTGATTTCATAAGGGTTTCTGAGTATTAATTTTTTAAGATCCTGTTAGATACTTTCAGGTTTTTTTTCCTTGGGAGTACTTAGGTGCTTTTGAAAATCAAACTTGCTCCATGTGGCTCTAAGAAATAATCCTGGGAGGGTGGAGTACACAGCCATAAACTGAAAGATTTGAATTTGTTTACTCCTGTTAATAAAATCATTGCTGAATTAAACTATTTATATTGCTGCAACTAATTCAGTTAACAAGACAAATTGGTTCAGCCACATCAATGCCACGCTCAGCAGCCTGATAGTGATTAATCAAATTCCCCAACATTCATAAATGTTCTCTGAGACTGAGTAGACTCAACAGAACTGTTATTGTTGTTCTGTTTGTCTTTCAGAGGGGCCATGAAACGGGTCATGAAAGCCATGAACCGGGTGGACCAAAGGAAGCACGAGAAGTTTGCCAACCAGTTCAACTATGCGCTGAATTAAATTCCTAATCACCTCTGCCCTTCTTTATTACAAGAGTGCAATGCAAAACCCTTAATCAAAGATATTTGTATTGTCACTACAATACTGTGCTAGGCACGTTTTTACAGGTGTCATTTTTAAATTGTTTCCAAGTTTAACTTATTTGCTAATGAATATTAATTTTGGAAAAGATGTGGTGGTGTGGAATTGAATGCATTTAAAAAGTTGATAATTATTTGAAATATGCATGAAATAGAACATTTTATGACTTGTACATAATTTGGGTAAACTGTTCGTGTTTTGGGGCTTGGTTCTTTTCCTTCCTAAGGGACTCATGTAATTTATACTTCCTTTGACAGTACGTGTGTTTAATTTTCCACTTTCAGGCCTTCGGGGAAAAAGATACTTTAAAACAATTTGATTGCCGCCAGGGTTGGCAATGCACAGAGCATTTTCTCAGCCTTCTGTACAAACTGAGCCACACAAGCAGCCCAGCAGCTCCTGCAGCACCTCTACAAACACCTTGGTGCACAGTAAAAAAAATCCAAATTAACTGATGCCTTCAGATGATAAATGGAGCAGAGTTTGATTTCTGCAAACTGAATTCCAGGGCTAAGTCAGTCTTGGTAGCTGTGGCACAGATGGGAAAGCTGCGGTGGCAAAGACCATCCTGGCCTGCTTCTTCCCAAGCTGGCATCCCAGCGTCTGTCAGAGCTGCTCCTGGCAGCACTTTGGGAAGGTCTGTACAGGTACCGAGTTGCTCCAGTTGAACTGCAGCCAAAAAAGCTCCAGAATGAGGTGAAAATAGGAAGTTTAAGAGAATCACTCAAGTGGCACAAGTGAACTGCCTGGCTTGGAACAGATAAAATTACATCAAGTAAAGCCCCAGAGTCTAAGGCCCTAGATATAAACACAAGCATCTGGAATCTTCTAACTCCAGAGAGGTAATGTGCAGCTGGATCCACTGTGGGTTGTAGTTCTTGGCTGGGTACTTAAACAAATCTGCCAGACTTGTTTGCTGGCTACAGTAAGCTTAAGGAGAGAGGATAAAGCAGTGACCAGTTGTGCTCTTGGAACATTGCATACAGATTTCTGGGTAAAGAAAATCCAGAGAATCAGGAGGGTTGTGTTTGAAAATCAATTTCAAGTGACCTGCAAAAGTCTCTAATAAAGTGCTCATTACAGAGTAGAATAGATTCTCTATAGCACAGACTTAGTTACTCACCTGTTGGAGGTGTTTCCTCATGTGTAAGGAAACTAAGAATTAAAAATTGGGAAAATTTTAACAACTCAGTGTAGCTTCTGACCACCTCAGACAAAAGCTGATTTACAGTTCTGCCAAATGCTTTCTGATTTGCACAAGTATTGCATAGAAAACAATTAATGCTGACTTTTGATAATTTTTCTTGCAAGAGCTCTGTAATTTGGAAGACATATTTTGTTCTTCAACACAGGTTGATATACTTCTGAAATACTGAAACTAATGCAATAAAGAGGCAGAATTTCAAGTAACATCTACTGACTGCACTGGAAAGTTAAGCCACTTCTAGTGTCAGTCTTGCTAATGTGGTAGTAAAGATTTCAGGTGAAAATGTGGATAAGGACAAATCAAGTTCA
The DNA here is from genome assembly GCF_027887145.1 of Ammospiza caudacuta. Classification (NCBI taxonomy): domain Eukaryota; kingdom Metazoa; phylum Chordata; class Aves; order Passeriformes; family Passerellidae; genus Ammospiza; species Ammospiza caudacuta. The sequence goes on from NC_080596.1 coordinate 77,870,791, forward strand.
TCACCAAGTCAGTTGAATCAACTGCTGAACTTACTTGATTTCTTACTGAGGACAAAGTCACACACACAAAATAGAAAGCACCCACAAAGTAGAAAACACACAAACCCAGCAGCTCCACCACCTCACACGTTAGAATGTGATGGTAATCATTGGCTGCTGGGATTCCCAGACAGTCCAGACTTCACTGACACTTGGTGATTAACCTTCAAACAGCCACCAAGGTCATTGTGCCAGTATTCCACAGATTCTTGAGCCTGCAAAGGCTGAAGGTGTTAATTATAAAACATGCTTTCCCCCTGTAAGAAGAATAGGGAATTTATATTGTGCAGTGACTCTTAGCCCTCCTTTGCTGGGGCCATGAAATGTCAGCACTACAAAGCAAACAGTAGATGCACTTGACCCCATGGAGTTCCCATTGTGGGCCTTAAATAAAGATTCCAAAGACCAAGACAGGGAATGGAAATGGCAGAAATCTGAGGGGGAAAAAAGAAAAGTGTGGTCAGTCAGTTATGTTCCACTGTGAGCAGCCTGGTCTGATGGAAGGTGTCCCTGCCTCTGGCAGAAGGGCTGGAAATAGGTGATCTTTGAGGTCCCTCCTAACCCCTCCTAACCCAAACCATGCTGTGGTTCTAATGATGCTACTCAGTCACATCAGGTCTAGAATTAGCAATTAAAACTTCCTTTCTGGACCCAGTTGTCCAATCTGGCAGTTAAACCTGATATGTGTGCTTTCTCTGTATATTAAAAGCATGCTTAAAAAAAAAAAAAAAAAAAAAAAAAAAAAAAAAAAGGTCTTCCTGGAGTGCCTCATTTGTGCAGAAGGAGAATTTTCAAAGTTGAAGTTCCCTGGCAGGTGGCTCAGAAATGGCCAACTCAGACAGAGGTGCCTGGACTTTGGGACAGGTTGATGGCCAGTGCTGACTTCTTTTAAAGCTCTTCTGGTGTTTTTCCTCTGCATCTTTTTCTTCATTTATTGCCTTGAGGCAAGATGAACCATTGACCCTTCATAGGAAAACGTGTAGATGGCACATCCCCTGTAGCACTTCTTTGTGTTGTGTTCCCATGGTCCAATGTGGGACAAACCCTTCCCTTAGCCCTTGTTAATTACTGACACTTTTTATCCAATTATTTCTCTACAAGAGCCACTCAGCAGGTATACATGCAGCAGGTCTTGGATGTTGTCTTGTTAAACCTGGTCAAACATAATTCAGAGATTTTGGGGGAACTTTCTCCTTTTCCTGAGTTTATCTGTAGCTGTGCTGGAAGAAGAAATTTAAGAAGACATCTCTCCCGAAAGATCCAGTATACCTCCACCAAATAGAAATCCTTTTATGTTCAAAAATTCAAAATAGATGAATCTGCTTTTTTGATACATCACACTTTTTGTGTGTCAGTTTACAAATTTGAGGTCCTGGGCTCACTGGTTCAAATGTTGCTCTACTGTCCCTGTGACATTTGTACTGGAACTTTTCTATTCCTGTGCTCAGGGCTTCTGGGGAAAAAAGAATAAATACAAGTATAATTCTCATAATCTCTGTGTGTGGTTTTGTCTTTGTAACTCACCCCAGCACCTGTGCAATTGTGCTTGTGCTGACTGGGGATGCTGTGTGTGATTTCCAGGTACCTGCACACCTTGAGGTGATTTGGTCCTTGGAGAGTTGTTAAGGTGAGCAGTTGTCATACAGGCTGAATACTCTGTTCTTGAAGGGACTCTGAGCTGAAGTGAGCTGTGCTGGTGCAGGTAAATCATCCTGGTGCATCTGAATCATCCTGTCTGAACCAGGGTTGTGTCAGTGGGACAAACAAGAACTGCAAGCAGAAATCTCTGTGGTTATTCTTACCTGAGCACATGGTTACACCTGGGGAGTAAAAGCCTGGAAGGAAAAAGACCACAGCATGTATGGTCTGGCACTCAAACTCAGAGCATTTAGTGACATAAATGAGCTTGGAATAGACCTTGTGAGAATAAGAATGAGAGCCACCCTCCAGCACATCCAAGGTTTCTGGGCCAGGGTGATGTGCCCTTACTCATCTTTAGCACAATGCCTTGTGACTCCATTTTCTTTAAACTCACTTAAGGCTGGCTTTATCAACTGGATAGGGCTGAAAGTTTCCATTAGAAAACTGTAATACTTATTTGTAGTTCTTTTCTTACTGGTAAGCAAAACATACAAATGAGATTTGTAAGCAGTTCTGCATGGACAGTGGATCGTGCCACACAGAAGAGTTTCCACATTGGGGAAAGGCTTCAGTTAATCAAAGTGGGCATTACTGGGAAAAAAAAGAATGAAGACACCACCTTTGTTTTGTGGAAAGCAAAAAGAAACCTGTTCCATTTAAAGTGGCTGTGGAAATGGGTGAGAAGGGTGTTAGTAGTTACAAGGAGCCTCTAGGCAGAAGCGAGAGGTGTTGAATGTCAGGAGCAGCACAAAGCCAGTTCAGGTGTGTCACAGCACAGGCAGATGGCCACTGGTGGTGTCCCACATTCTGCAAGTGCCTGGCTGTGCTGCAGCTGCCTGGGGTTCATCCAGTTCTGTCAGTACTTTAATGCTTTTACTCAGAGCTGGTGTGAGTGTCTCTGTAGGTTGTGCACCAGAAGAGGTAAGGATGCTACAGCAATACTTCAGTGATGAGAACTGGCCATTTAAATAATCCACGCCTTTTGGAATGCCTCACACCTTCAGCAAGGTCACTGGCTCTGAACAGGCAGTGGCAGCCGTGGTGCACTGAACAGCTCTCCTGCTGGAGCACGGGGTCAGGAGGTGGAGCCCAGGTCCCTCCTCAGCCTCAGAGGGGACAGTTCCATGTCCTGGCTCAGGGGACAGCCCAAGCCACCAGCAAGTTAAAGCAGGGGAGCTGGTGGGAGAGCTCCCATCACCTGTTCCCCTTGGGAACTGGAATTGAACCACTGTGAAGCTAAAACTGCCTCATGTAGGAAACTAAACAGAGAGGAAGAGATCTCTGCAGATTACAGTCCCAGACTGGGGCAAGGGAGGGCCAGATCAGCTTATTCCCCTGACACCTGCCAGGAAAAGTGTTGTCATCCTATTTCAAAAGTCCCATACCTTCTGGGCGATTCCTCACGGGCACCTCCTCACAGCACAGCCAGCAAACTGCAGCTAGCCCACTCTTCTGCAGCACTCATCCTCACTGGGCACAGCTGTGGCCTGTTAAGGGCAGGCCTGTTCCTAATCTTTGGTGATTAGTGCAGCTGCAACTCCTCAGGTGTGACACTACCTTCTGCACTATCTATATTTTCTTACATTCTATCCCTCCACAATTCCCCCTTTTCTTTTAATTACAAAGTTGCAGCATCTGTGGAAAGATATGTTTGAGTAAATTGATGCTGTAACATACTCACATATCTCACGAAGGACTAACAGTATGCAAATGTTCAGGCAACACATCACAGTAGGAACATACATTTGTAAGTTCTGATTTAGTTTTGCTTTTCACAGTCTGGAACATCAACCTAAGGCTTTTCATAGACTAACGTTGTGTTTACTGTCTTTTGCAGGGCCCTTCAGGTGTGGGATGGGGACACCAAGAGGATTACAAAGGTGGTGAGAGTGTAATGAGAGAAATTAGATCCTGCTGGTGCATTCAGAGCCCTCAGAGCATCTCTTACTGGATGTGGTGATGGTCCTATTACAAAATCCTCTACAGAAATTGAAGGAATTAAGAGGGAAAAGCCTAAAGCAGCAGCCTAGGTCAGACCAGTCTGCCCCCTCCTCATGCAGCAGCACCTCCCCACCCCTTCAGCTGGGAGAGATGTTAAAGATCCTAAAACAGCACATCCCCTAGGAAGCACATGTGGATGAGAGCCAGGGTGCCTGACAGCGGGACAGATGGTGACCTGTGGGATAAAATTGTTCTTCCAGGTGTGGGAGTGGGATGCTGCCCCTGCAGGAAAGGAAGGAGAAAGATCCCTTAATTACTCATGTTTCTGAGTTGATGCTTTGCCTCCTCTTCTTCAAAGCTGATTGAGTGGAGAAAGAAAAGGATTCGTGTCCTCGCTGAGCCTTTCCTATCAGCTGGGTCTGGGGAGCCCAGAGCCCCAGTGGCAGCTCAGGGGAGAGCTGGGCAGCAGGCTATGCCAGGGAGGAGGGCACGGGGTGTTAGTGCCAGAGACAGGCTGCCCCAGAGCCTGGGCAAACCGAGCTGGGCTCGTGTCAGCACAACCTGTTTCTCCATCTCTAAATGTCTGTGATGAAATTTCATCATTTGCCTTTCTGGGTAGGCTGCCCCTTGCTTTTCTGCCTGCCAGTGCCCTGAGCAAAAACCCACCTGTGCCAAGTGTATGCTTTTCCATTATCTGAGGAATCCTCTCTGTTGAGGGGTTAAGGAAAATCTTATTAAATTTTTTTTAAATGTGGTGCTAATTAGTTTGGATGTAATGAGCAGCATTAGACCTGTGGTTGTTTGAAAGGGGTTGTTGAATAACCATTTCTGCCACATTCCAATTTGCATAATGACAAGGTGTTGGCATTGCATCCACCATTCATTTGCTGTATTTATAATGCCATTATGGAGCCACTCTTATCCTCATGCACTGTAAAAGGTATATGGAAATGTAATATATGATCCTGCTTGTTTGGAAATTGCTTTTGGATATCTTTGAATTTTTGTAATAGTGTTTTTGGCAGCTGAAGGCTAACAGCACCACCAGGAGAGTCTGCCACACTGTTTCACTGGGGCAGAAATTAAATGCTGCTTCCACATGTGCAGGGGAGTTCATTTTCCCCAGTGCTGGAGCAGAGGCAGCAGAGGTGAGTGTGATCAGGTGTGCTGCAGAGCGTGCTCAAGGCAAACACAGTATTTCACTCCAAATCACCCCTACAAGGCATAGTGCTGGTGCTTGAAGTCCCAAAGAGCATCCTTAATCACAGCTCTCAGAACATTTAACAGGTCACAGAGAGTGCAGCTTGGTGCTGTGAACTCCTGGGCAACACACGGAGCTGGAGGAGCCCAACCTGCAGCTCATTCAGATTCTCTCTTCCTGCACTTCTCCTCCCCTCCTTGGGAACCAAGGAACAGGAAATAAACTGGTCACTCTGCCTGTGTTACAGTGAAAAGGCAGGACAGAGTCCCTGTATGAGCAGGATGAGTTCTTGTAGTGTATGTGTGTGGTTACAGAGAAAAAAAAAATTAGAAAGAAAAATAGCTATAATTCATTTATTTGTACTAAGTTAGTATAATTATTTTTCTTCTCTTGAAAAAGCAGCAGTTTACTGAGGGGGTGAATATATACAGTGTAAACCATCACCTCACATAAACGTTACTGTGACAATATTTCAGTTCTTTGCTCTGGTGTCATCTCTCCCTCATTGTCACTGTAAAATGTTTCTGTGTCGTTGCAGAGAAGAAAATCTATAAGATGTATTCTAAAATGAAGTCTATCACTTTGGGTGAGCCTGGCTTGTTTTAGCTACCTGAACATGTGTCACATAATGAGAATAAATTAGTAAATCACATGCAGATATTGCCTGACCCTGCATGTCCAGACTTTTATGTTCTGGCCGTGCTCTGGTTTCTGGCTGGAAATCCTGTTGATACAAGGCTCATCCATAGGAATTCCAGCACCAGCAGGATTTCTCCTGAGTGGGCACATTGCTGTAGCCTTCCAAGGCTTTGATGACCTTTTTTAAAGCTTATTCTGTATCATGAACTCACATCTCTGCCAGACAGCATCAGGAAAGGAGAAAAGCTCTTCCTGCCAGGGTTATTTTCACTGTGACAGCCCCCATTCTGTCCACCTGAGATGTCTCTTTAATGTGAGCATGTGGCACACGAGTGTGTGAGCAAGAGGGAAAGAAGTAAAAAACCCACCAGATAGAGAAGAATGCGGTTTATGTGAACCATTTATGTAAGCCCACTTTGAGCAACAAACTGATTAAGATCCTCTTTTTTTACTTGCCCGTCCTCTTCATCCCCAGTGTCCCTCTGTTCCCTGCCTTGGTTTACCTCCCAGAGTCTGGAAAATCTTCCAGTATCCGAAAAAACCCTTTCTTTTATTTGCTCTTAAGAAAGGCTCTACAACAACCATATTTACTTTGTTATCTTTGAGACACAACCTGAAGACCAGAAATGCCCAAGCATTGTGAAATAATTTTCCTTTGAGTATTTAAATTCAACTGTTTGAGCAGAATTATTTTGTCATGTAATACAGGAATTAATATTTGTTAATATAACATAATGCAAGCAGACATCACGGTGTATTTTTGGAAAATGGATTTAAGTTTATACAGCCAAAGCTTATTTTTAACATTTCATTTGTGTAGTATAAGACTAGAAATGTGTAACATGACTGAGTTTAGTCTCAAACAGAAGCTCTGAAATACATGTCAAAAATCTCTAAGAATTAAAAAAGTAACTCACTGCACGCTGCTCTGCTGGAAACAACACAAGGAATTTTTGCAGGTGATAGTACAGAACTGGTTTGCAATGACTTTGTGAAACATCATTGACTGCTGAGTGAAATCAATGACAGACAATATTTTGAAATATTTTTCCATTCTCTCTCAATTGTTTGGAATGTATCTGTCTGTATTTATGTGCTTCTTTCTGTTGTTTTGATTATAAGACATTTTACTGAACAACTGAAACTTGTTCAGTATAAGCTGAGTTATATGAAGTAAAATGGAGCACTTTCCTTTTTTTAACCTCATTCATTCACAGAGTGAACAATAGCAAGATGCAATTAATATCTGCATCTTTTCTTACTAATATAGGTTTGCACCCTTGGATTTAGCATTGGTTTCATGGGAATTAGTCCAAAAATGTGCTGATGCCCCAGATCGTCTCTGGTACCTGCCAAAGACATCACTTGACCACACTGAATTGGGGTTTGAATGTGCTGCTGTCTGTCAGAGCTGAGACTCTGCCCTCTGGAAATGCTCTGCTCATGTCCCCTTGGATGTGCTCCCTGTCCTGAATCCCCTAACACTTCACATTTTATCAATGAATCATGAAGTAATTAAAACGACAATTAGACTGACAGAATGGACCAGAGCAAACACCTCCTGCTTGTGTCGTAGCCCTCATCCCCTCAGTCAGAGTGTTCCATTGCTCTGCTCCATTGATGATTCACGGAAAATGAGCTCCAGAGCCCTGGGCAGGAGCACCAGGGACACCACACAGGCACCACGTGGGAATTGGCTTTTGGGGGTCACTGTGGGAGCTTTGGGGGCTTTCTGTGACCACCTGATGGGACAGCCTGCGATGCTGCATCGAGCCCTGTTTGACTCCTGCAGAGCCAGTGTCAGTGGGCAGGAACAGGGGATGGAGCAGGGAGCTTCAGGCAGGTGAGAGCATTTTGCTTCAGCACACCAGGGGCTGAGCACTCACACCTGAGCTGTTCCTCAGCAGCTGCCCTGTGTCAACACCATCATTCTTCTCACTGTCAACACCCACACACTCTGATCCAGCACCACGAGCCAGCTGCAGAGTTCTGCTCCAGGGAGCATTATTGGAGCTGGCTCTTTGGTGCTGGTGCTGCAAATGCCCACTGGGCACAGACAGTACCTGTGAGCAGAGTGTAAAACGTGCCCTACACCACTGCAGGCGCTGCGTGCTGGGGAAGGCACACACTGGAGTTGAGGCTGTGCAGCTCTGCTCTAGAATTTTATGATCTCACAGCTCTGGATGAGGCACTGGAGCAAGGGTTATCAATAACTGCCTGAACTATGCTGAGAAAGATACCTGCGGCTCTGTTTTCAGCGCTGCCATAAAATGTGAGAAGCCTTGTTAAATTGCATTTAATGACTGGGAATCTCAGGCTAACTGACTCCTTCACCCAGCAGCTGTGAGTAATAATACTCACATGAGCAGGTTTCACTGGCAGGACACTAACCAGCCTGGAGGAGGGCAATCCTGCACTCTGCAGCTCTGGGCAGCTCCTGTTGGAGCCAAATTATTCCCCACTGGCAGGGAACTGCTTGGAGCTGCAGGCAGGGGTTGAATTATCTCTTTATTCAGCTGTGTCATGCCTCACCTGGGCCAGCAGTTTGGCTGCTGGTGGCACTGACTCAAAGCTGGTGCACAGCGGTGCAGTGTGAGAGCGTCTCCCCAGTGCCTGTTTCCCAGTTTGGCTGCTTTTCTTCTACCAGTAAAAACTGTGCAGAGCAGTACACGGTCTTACATACTCCAAGCATTACTACTTGTCATGTTTTTCCCTGAAAATTTATTTCAGAACTCCTTTCATTGTAACAGATCTTATGTTCAAAAATGCAAATTAGTCTGGTCAGAGACTTCTGGTGCTTGTAGGCTTCTGCAGGTGGGGAAGTGAGAACCTGGAGCATCCCACGTTACCCGGAGCATCCCACATTATCCGGAGCATCCCACATTACCTGGAGCATCCCACATTTCCCGGAGCATCCCACATTACCTGGAGCATCCCGCATTTCCCGGAGCATCCCGCATTATCCAGAGCATCCCACATTACCTGGAGCATCTCGCATTACCTGGACCATCCCACATTACCTGGAGCATCCCGCATTACCCGGAGCATCCCGCATTACCCGGAGCATCCCACATTACCCGGAGCATCCCACATTACCTGCAGCATCCCGCATTACCTGGAGCATCCCGCATTACCTGGACCATCCCGCATTACCTGCAGCATCCCACATTACCTGCAGCATCCCGCATTACCTGGAGCATCCCACATTACCTGCAGCATCCCGCATTACCTGAGGCATCCCACATTACCTGCAGCATCCCACATTACCTGGACCATCCCACATTACCTGGACCATCCCACATTACCTGGAGCATCCCACATTTCCTGGACGATCCCACATTACCGGGACCATCCCGCATTACCTGGACCATCCCACATTACCTGCAGCATCCCGCATTACCTGCAGCATCCCGCATTACCTGGAGCATCCCACATTACCTGGACCATCCCGCATTACCTGCAGCATCCCACATTACCTGCAGCATCCCACATTACCTGCAGCATCCCGCATTACCTGCAGCATCCCACATTACCTGCAGCATCCCGCATTACCTGCAGCATCCCACATTACCTGCAGCATCCCGCATTACCTGCAGCATCCCGCATTACCTGCAGCATCCCCCATCCTCCCCGCGGCTCCCGCAGGCTGCCAAACCCCGCAGAGGAGGCCTCAGCCCCTCGTCTCTGACACCGGCGGTCGCGGCAGATTTTGTTTCCACGGGAGGGCTCAGACATTTGATTCCATTTGGTTCCATTCTGGAGCGGGTGCGAGGCAGCGGGATGCGGCTCTGGAGCTCCCGGCCCCGCACAGTCCCAGATCGGAGCCGGGCTGAGGGAAAGGAGAGGAGCGGGGAGCAAAGCACGGAGACCCCTGCACCCCTCGGTGACTGCCGAGAGGAGGAGGATGCTCTGCCACCCAAAAATCCCTCCGCAAAATGTCGGTGTATTAGAATTGCTCCCGAGGGAAAAAAGGGAAAAACCACCCCAAACAAACAAAACCCCAAATACTAAACAAACAAAAAAATCCAACAAAAATCCCCCACACCTAAAATGAGTGGAAAATGAAAGCTCTTCCTCGGCTGGGAGCTGCTGGGCTGGCGGAGCCACCCCGGGGTACCCACAGCCATTATAGACTTTTTTTTTGAAAGTAAAAAAGAAAGTATTATAAAAGACCAACTTTGATACGAATTTAAGAGTAATCAGAGGAACGGCGATGGAAAGATTATTTTATTTTTAAAGTTGTGCAAACTGAATGAAGGAGCCGATTTATTAAATTTACATAAATCCAAAATATCGCACTTCCCATCGGGGGAAGCATGGCAGAGATGTCGGATTCCCCCTATATATGATATTTATTTTGTCCGTAATATTGCGCAAATCGGCAAAGCCAATTAAGAAAATGCAAACAAGGAAACTAAGAAGGGAAATCCCCTCCCTCGTACAAGAAGAATAAAGTTTATTTGCGTATAAGAAATACGCTCTCAGAGTAAACGAAAAGAAAAAGGATGATGCGAGACATCCATCCGAGCGTCTCATGAGGCAGGCGTTTTCCAGAGGAAACTTTCTTTCAAAGATTCACCCGAAAACCAGGAACTCCCACCACGGAAAGCGCCGTTTCTTTAGAGTTTATTGATTGATTTAAAGTGTTTAGCAAACAAAGTGCTCTCTTTATCACCTCTTGCTCTTACTCCCTCGTCTTATACATTAATTATAAAGTTAAAACATTTTTTTCTTTTATTTTGTAACAACCAGAAATATACAGAAATGTTTAACGTAAAAAACCCGCCGTGCGCCCCGGGAGCCGCCCTCGCTGCCCCTTCGATGGACAGTGACGTTTGTAAAAAATGTCCCTCGTCACCGTGAGGTCACGGGGGGAGCGGCGCCTCTGCTTCTGCAGTGTCCAGGGACAGGAGCGACAGTTCTCCGTTTTACCCTGAGAGTCAAATGGGTACATAATCTTCTTTTCCAGTCTTTCGCTAGTGGCCAGACCAGGATAAAAACAAAGGCAAATAATATTAATAATAATTATTAAATTAATTAAACCCACATAGCAACGAGGGACGGTGAAAATAAAAATACAGGTAACGATGATTTACATCTACTCGTATGTACACGGGGGAGGGAGGTTTCTCCTCCTCCTTCCCTCAGCAGCGCAGTCCGGACACGTCGCGTACAAAAAGGGTCGTAGAAAGGCCCGGAGGGGCGGGGGAGCCGGCCGAGGGTTCCCGGGAGCCTCCGGCCGCTCCTTTCGTCCCCCGGTGGGTCCGGGGCTGCCCCTTTGCCCGGTGCCGCCGCCGCTCGGTGCTCGGTTTCACTCTCGGGTGCGGGGTTCGTGCGGTGAGCCCGGCCCGGCGATCCTCGGGGGGCGGCGGCACAGCCGGCAGTGAGGAGGAGGAGGAGGAGGAGGAAGGAGCGTCGGGCTTATAGGTGCGGGGTGTAGAAGGCCGGAGCGCCGTAAGTCTGGGAGCCCAGCACGAAGGGCGAGAGCACGGCGGGGCTGGGCAGGAAGGGCAGCTGGGCGGCGCAGACCAGCCCCCCGGCCGGGTGCCCGGCGTAGCTGCCCGGGCCGTGCATGGAGAGCGGGGCGCCCATGGGCGGCGAGTGGCTGAGGGGGCTGAGCCCGCCCGGCAGGGCCCCGCCGCCCAGCCCGGCCCCGGCCCCGCCGCCGCCGCCGCCGCCGCCCGTGGGCGCGCTGGTGTCGGCGCCCGGGTTCTGCTTCTTCCACTTGGTGCGGCGGTTCTGGAACCAGATCTTCACCTGCGTCTCGGTGAGGCTGAGCGACAGCGCCAGGTTGAGGCGCTCGCACACCGACAGGTACCGCGTGGATTTGAACTTGTTTTCCAGCGCCACCAGCTGCTCGTAGGTGAAGGCTGTCCGCGCCCGCCGGGGCTTGCCCGACTTGGAGTCCGAGCCCGTCCGCTTCCTCTTGGGCTTGGCCTGCGGGCCGGGCTGCGCCCCGACGGGCGCCGGCGGCGGGGGCGGCGCGGGGGGCGCGGGGGCCGGGACGAGCCCCGCCTCGGCCGCCTCGGCTCGGAGCGGGCCCGGCTCGGCCTCGCCGGGCGCCGCGGGGCCGGAGCTGCCGCTGCTGCCGCTGGTGCTGCCGCTCTCCTCGCTGCACAGCTCCTCGTCGTCCTGCAGCTCGCTGTCGGGGCTGCGGCTCGGCCGGCTGCTGTAGTCCAGGTCGCACTCCTCGGCCTTGTAGAGCTCCCCGTCCTCTGCGGACAAGGCACAGCCGCTGTTAGGGCTCGCCGCCCGGCCCGGCCCGGCCCCCGCCCCGCCCGCTTCAGCCCCCCGGTACGGCCCCCGGGGTCTCCTGAGGGTTCTCCCACCCGCTGTCCCCGCTGCTCTGGACAGGGCTGCCCGCACAGTGCGGCCGCCCCTCCGGCCCCTCAGCCCCTCCGCCCGCCGTGGGGATGCGGCCGGGCCGGGCCCTCGGAGCGGGGCTGCCCCTGAACCCGTCCGGGCCCTCGGTCCGGGGCTGCTGCTGAACCCGTCCGGGCCCTCGGTCCGGGGCTGCTGCTGAACCCGTCCGGGCCCTCGGTCCGGGGCTGCCCCTGAACCCGTCCGGGCCCTCGGTCCGGGGCTGCTCCTGAGCCCGTCCGGTCCCCTCGGTCCGGGGCTGCTCCTCAGCCCTGAGGCGGGGGTGGGCTGAGGAGCAGTGGTGGGGATGGGGCTCGGAACTGCAGCTCGGGGGCCGGGAAGGGGCTGTCCGGCCCGGGGAGGCTTTGCCAGCGCTGCCCCTTCCGAGCCAAACAGCTCCGGCAAGAGCCGAGACGCGGCCGGGACAGGGGATGTACCCCCTTCCTTCCCACGGCCGGGATAGGGGATGTACCCCCTTCCCACAGCCTGGAAAGGCCTTTGGGGGCACAGCAGGGCCAGGATCCCCGCATACTCGAGTATCCCCGGGGGCCCCGAGGGGCAGCGGGGCGCTGGGAGGAGCCCCTGCCCGGGCCGGGCCGGGCCGTGCCTGGGGAGCGGGCAGCAGCGATGTCAAAGAGCCTCTAACAATTTTAGTGACGGAAATCTCCGAATCGATGGGCGATTTGCTGGGTTTTGCTCTGGCATTTTTAACCCTTCCTGCGTCTGGTTTGACCTCTTGTCACTTCCCGAGATGGAAGTATTAAAGTGGAGTAAATACTTGTATTGATTAGCAGAGCAGATACAAACTTAATTAAACTCATTTTGTGCAATGTACAAACTAGTTAACGGTCATTTAATTTATTTGGGTTTATATTACGCTCCAATTAACGGGTCTCCATCGGAGAACAGGGTAATTATCCGATATTTAAGGCTATTGGACTTCTGCTGACGATTCTGTCATTATGAAGCCTGAGAGCAAATCGCGTTTTCCGGAGAACCGGCTCCTCCTCGTCCTGGCCGGGCCCGGGCTCCGTCGGGGGAGCGAGAGGCGAATCCTCCTGCACGGGACGGGGCTGGGGGAGATGGGGGCAGAGGCCCGTGAGTCCCGTCCTTTTCCGCCGGTGCTTTCAGACACGCCTAAAGTTCCCTCTCTCACTTCTGCAACGGGGCTGTAGCTCCGGGAGCCCCTAATCAAGGACTCCTCTAACATGGTTAACCGAGATACGCAAATAGGAAATGAATCGCTGCTCTGTCACCTCATCCCGTCCGCAGTTTAGTTGTTTTTAATCGCCCCCAAACCTGAACACACCTCAAATTTGCTATGTATTCTCACGCAGGATCCCCTAAGTCCCGCATGTAAAATTAGGTGGTTTTAGAAGTGTGTTTTGTTCAACGCGCTGATTTCGGATATGGCTGGTTCAGTGGGGGAAATAAGGGCAGAGTATTGCTGTCCTTGTCACTCCGCAAATATCCCTTAATAACTCAGGGTTCGTTAAGAACCCTTTCCAGCTTTCTGTTCAGCCCGGAGCATGGAAAACGCGGGCGATCGCCGCCGGACAGAACAGAACCGGGTCACTTTTCTCCCAGCCCGACCCAGCGAGTGCAGACAGGCGTCCTGCAACCCGCGGGACCTGCTAGAAATTGCGGGGCGTAATTTTTTACAGCAACGATCTATAAAAGGTGCGAGTGGCCGCGCCTGCGGGCGGACCCGGGGCTGGCTCAGCCGCAGCCCCCGCGCACGGAGCGCACCGGGAGCCTGCAGCTGCCGGCTTCGGGGTTTGATCTTCCGCCTACGGAATCCCAGCCGTGGCTCAGCTAAACATTTTAAAGACAAAAAAATGCACCGCGAATAGAGTTGCGGACGGAGATGGACGCGCCGGGCTTGTTAATTTTTTTTTTTTTTTTTTTATTTTCGGGAACAGGTTAAATAGTAATTTAATGGGGAATTTAAACTGTTATTTTTAACATTAAAATAATTTTACGAGGGGCAGTTGACGAGCGCTGTTTCCCCTCTCATTTGGCCAGAAATCCTTTGCATTTTTCGGAGGGGTTGGTACTTTTCTGGACAGAGCTACTTTTCAGAACATTTCTCCTAGATTCAGCCATCACTTGAACTAATATTAATTACGGTGGGGAAAGAGAAGAATTAAATTCCGTGATTTTCGAGCAGTCCCAGGTCTATTTCTGGCCACTGCCATCACATTAAGCGGTGTGTCCCTGTGTGGAGCGCCTGGGGCACTTGTCAGCGGGTGAAGCGCACCGCGCCGCGATGCCTCCAAACATATTTATTTTGAGAGAAGAGATGGAGTTACATTTCTCTCCTTGTCTGGAGATAAAAGTGTGAGATTAGCGATAGGTTTAACCTCGTCAGTCTTTCTGATCGCCCAGATCTATTTAATATGACGAAAGTCAGATGAGTTTAGAGGAATAATTACTCCAGCTCCGCACTGCTTTTAAAAATCTCTTTTGAATTCTATTAGTGCCCAATTCCTGCTCTTGCTTTACAGATGAAAAATGCGCCATGGCTCGGACTGGAGCAGATTCCAGACCTCTTTCGCTGCCTAATTTTACTTGACAGAGTCGCGCTATGGCGGGGTTGGAAACCTCCGAGCCCTCCTCTCTCGCCCCAGACACACAAACTATTTTTCCTAAGCCGAGAAGTTTCTTCCCTGTAGCTCGCTGCCTCTTCTTTCCCCTCTCTGGACATGGAATAACTATAGATATTTTCCACAACGACAGCCTTTCCCCGAAACCCTCCGTGATCCCCAGAGCCGCGGTGTTTAGAGGTGAGAAAGTTGGGATATTCGGACCCAGAAAGAAAAAGCAATCTAGAGCTTGGGTCGAATGCAATTCCCGATCAATAGCGAGCCCTAATAAGTGTAATAGGTTTTAATCGAGTAATTATCCGAATTTTGACCCTATAATTTAGATGTTAGGGAAGAGTTTGCAAGGTGCTTGAAAGAGATATGCACAATTCGATAATAGGATATCGATCCAAGCAGTCCTACATGCCACTCTGGGGCGATTTTCCCCATTATCCAGCCTCTTTACGCTGCTAAGCACATTTTACCTTAAGTGTAATCGAAGGAATTTAATTGTTTTTCCAGAGATAACCAGCATTTTGTCACAATTAGTCTGATTTGTCCTAAAAAAGCCAAGGGGAGAGAGAAAATTGAATCTGTCGCCCAGAGCAACGGGCGGCAGCGGCGGGGGAGGACGGGAGAGGGTCCGGGGCTGGGGAGAGGAGACACAAAGTCATGAACGCCTGGGGGGCCCGGGCGAGGTGGGGGAACCAAGGGAGGTTTTGCACCCTCGGGGCCGCGATTCCGGCCCTCCGAAACCGGAGGAGCCGCTCCCAAGTTTGCCTGAGCCGGAGCTCACGGGCAGCGCTGGCCGTCCCTGCGAGGAGGATGAGGATGAGGATGGCGGGGTTCCTCCGCAGCCCAGCCAGGCCGGCATCCCTGGGGTCGGTCCTGCCGCTCCCGGGGGTGCAGGGCACGAACAGCTCCGGGTGTCCCGGGGATGCGGGGAGCGGAGCCCGGCCAGCGCCGAGCCCCGGGGCCCTCCGGCCTGTCCCGGCGGGATGCGCCCGGCTCCTTCCTTGCATCCTGAGAATCCCACTGCCCCCTGCGTCCCGACTCAGAATCTGCTCCCTCCCTGCATCCCGACTCAGAATCTGCTCCCTCCCTGCATCCCGACTCAGAATCTGCTCCCTCCCTGCATCCCGACTCAGAATCTGCTCCCTCCCCGCATCCCGACTCAGAATCCCATCTCACTACATCCAGCAGCAGCAGCGCAGGGCGCGTTTGTCCCTCCCCGAGCCGGCTCCCGAGGTACCAGCGGGGAAAGGATGAGATGTCAAAGCATGCGAGACCCTGCTGGGGAAACCCAGGGCAGCCCCCGGCTCGGAGGAGGCTCCGAGCCCCCAGACCTACTTACTGATCAGCTCTGCGGACTTCTTGCACGCGTCGAAATCTTCGGCGAGAGCCTTTTGCTCGGCCAGCTCGATCCCTGAGTCCTCGGGCTTATCCTCCGCCCCCAGCGTGAACTCGGCGCCCGCCGATTTGTACAAGCCCGCGCAGTGCCGCCGCTTGCTGTTGAACTTGTTAGGGTCCAGGATGTCGAGCACGGAGAAGGAGGTGGTTCTGTGCACCGTGGGCAGCGCGGCCACGGCCGCCTCCGGTCCGGGGGTGCTGCTCCGGCCGTCCCCTTGGCGGTCGCGGCCGGCGGGGCAGTAGAGCGGCAGCTCGCCGCCGGCCGAGAGCCGCTGCTCGCCGCGGCCGTCCATGCCCTCCCCGTGGCAGCCGCGGGGCTCGCCGCCCGCCGGGGCTGTCGCCGCCGCCGCCGGGATGGAGATGTCACCGGCCTTGTCTCTGCCCGCGTTCATGACTCTTCGCAGAGCCCCTCTCGCTCGCAGCTTGTCCCCCCTGCCCTCCCCTCTCGCTCTCCCCCTCCTTCCTCCGGCGAAGTTGGTGTGCAAACTCCTCCCCGGCTCCGCTCCGGCTCAGGACGAGCCGCTCGCTGCCTCCGGCTGCCCGGGCCGCGCTGGCTGCGGCCGCGGGAGTCACGGGGTGATGCTCGGCTCCGAGCCTCCCCTCCGCTGCTCCTTCTTCCTTCTCATCATCCTCGCCAGGCTGCCCGGGCGCTCCTGCCCCCCCGCCCTCCCCTCTCGCTCGCACACACACGGAGGCGAGGCTGTATCTTATTTATGCATTCATATTTAGCACCGGATTGTAATTGGCTACAAATTAATCCCTCGCCCATAATAGTCTGCAATCTTCATCACTGGAGGAGAGACACGGTGAAAGTGCGTGCCGGGGGAGGGGGGCAGAGAGCGAGAGCGAATGAAGGATGGCGTTGGCTGTGATATACTCGGCTGTCAGCTCTGTTTCAGCACACCTCCACTCATCTGGAAAGCATCTAAATAGCCTTATTTGGAGAAGTGGGAGGAGATGACGCTTTCTTTTAAATAATTGCGGGATCAATATAAAGAAGATATATACACGGAAAATGGGAACTTAAGGTCCTCCATCCCTAATAGTGGAGTTAGATGATCAAAAGGGGATTGTGTGTGTGTGTGGGGGGGGGGCTCGGAGGTGTCAGCCCCCAGCACCTGTTTCCCTTCCCTGCTGGGTTTATTAAATTAGAACAAAAGGAGAAAATTATGGACGGAGGTTTAGCAGTTGGAGCGAAGCTTGTGTCCGCGGACACACACGCCCTCACACGCTTCTTTCTCCTCCTTAGCTAATTAATTAAAATTAAATCTCAAATGTAAGTGCCAGGAAAGTGCCAGAAGAAAATTAATACGTTTAAACGGACAAGACAAAACACGTCGATAAATAAATCCCGAGTAGCTGGGAGAAAAGGTCTATTCCTTCCCATGCAAGGAGTGAAGGTATAACCAGACCTAAGTTCCACTTTCGAAAAATACTCTCTTATTATAAACGGTTTTAACTGTAGAAAATTAAGACATAGGAATAAAATTGTCAGTGAATTATACAACATGTTTTCCCACCCCTAGCTAATTTCCTTCCCTTTCGTGTATAGTTGTGTGTTCTTTGATCATATCAATTTCATTCTTGTTTTGGACGCTCCAGTCGCTACTCAGTTTGAATTAGCTGCCAGGGGGAAAAAAAAAGGGAGGGGGGGGGGTAGGAAAATAGAGAAAGCATAAAAGGAAAATTAGATTTTTTTTTGTCTTTGAGGCTGGTGACACATACAAGGACAGGTCCTTTGCAATTACCGCGGGCAATGATCCTTTAGAAAGCAGAAATTAAAAGTTGGGAGAAATAATGGGTAAAACAATCAGCTTGTAATTTTGGTAGGTCTTGGACATGATTAGTCCATCAGCGGGCTGGGCCCAGGGGAGTCCCGCTGAGCCGGAGCCCACAACAGCCCCCGCTCATATATTATACACCAGCCCTTAGATTTTAATCAGACACCACAACAGTGTCCTTTCTCTTTTATGACTTTATTATGCTTTATCTTTAAATTATAAATCACCTCCTGGGCTGAAATGGTATGTATAATCTCCGATCATGTGTAGGTAATTACCTCTCCCCCTTGTCCTGACCTCACCGACGGGGCTGCCACCAACACACAGCGAGAGCGAAGTTTTAATCTGCGTGTGCACACACTCACACGAGCCCACACCCTGGGTTTGTTGGTTTGTTTGTTTGTTAACAGCTCATCTTTCCTTCCTTCCTCCGGCCGTGCACCCGGTCCCATCTTTTCTTTCGGATAAATGTTCCTCACTCACATCTCTCCTGCCCGCAGCGCTGGGATATTATTTATGAAAAACAGACGGTGGGTTAGGTAGATGCTGGATCAGATTCGCTGTCGTACTCGACTGTATTTGTACTATTTGTACTTTTTTTTTTGCGGCGGGGGTGTGGGGAGAGAATGCGGTTATTTGGGGGCGGCGGTGGTATGAATATTTTTTATATTCCTCTTAGGAAAAAAAAAAAAATCTAAATTGTGATTGACTCCTGTGGCCGGGCAGGGACCGCTCCCAGGCGTGCGGAACCCAGAGCGGCGACAGCAGCTCAGATTCGGGGGTAGCGGCGGGCGCTGGGGGCACCAGGACGCGCATCCCTGGGGATCCCTGAGGAGCCTCCTGCGGGCCCCGATGGCTCCCGGGCGCCGCCGCACACCCGATCCCCCTCCGGAGCCGGGGTGCGCAGCGATGCTGGGCGGGCACCGCCGGGACCCCCGGCCCGCTCGGCGCTTCTGTTTGTGGGCGGCTTAAAGCCAGTGTTATAAAGATGTTCTATTGCTCCTAATCACAATTGATTGTCAATTAGAGCCTCATTTGTGCAATCTCCATCCATCTGCCATCTCTGGTTATCTGTTCACCAGAAAGTTAGCGCTGATTATGGGGCCCTAGATGAGTTGTGACATGCAATATCTCGCAGTGGTCGGGCGGGGTGACCGGTCCCATCTCGCTCTCTTTCCATTTTCCTTCAGGACGGACGAGCAGCAGCGTCTCCCGAGCCGCTCGCCGGGCGATGCTGTCCTGCGGGACCAGCCCGGAGGGTGCCGGGGCTGAGGGGCTGCAGGGCACCCCCAGAGCGGCGGCATCGGCCCCGTGCAGAGCCAGCTCCGCCGGTTTCGGGCCGGGATGCCTTGCCCTGCTCAGGAGAGCTCCCACGGAAGCGTTTCCTGCTCCGAGACAAATCGGGAATCGCACGGAACAGCCTCGCGGTTTTACGAGCCTCCCCGCCGCAGCGATGGTTATCGGTGTAGTTAGGCTGAATTATACCTGCGGGGAGGTGATATTTCCAGAGCCTGAAGGCACCGGGAAATGGCCACAGCATCTCCCGGGAGCCGCCAGCCCCGAGCCCCGTGTGCCCCGCGTGTGTCGCGTTTGGGGACGGGAGCGATGCCTTGGTCGGGCAGGGCAGGGCTGGGCAGGGCAGGTGGGACCCGCCGAGGGCTCTGTCCCTGCTGCCCTCGGTGCCCCCTTCGCACCGGGAGGAGCCAGGCCGGGCACTCTGCGGGTTCCGGGGTGCCCCTGGTTTTAACTTTATTCATTAATGCCTATTTCCAAATTATATTTCAGCCGCCTCCAGATCAACCAACAACCTTTTTTTCTTTATTTAATTTTTTTTTTTTTTTGGACTGTTCTCCAGCCATCCCTCTCCCCGTCCCTTGGGGTTTGGAGCTTCGGGTAATTAAGGGCATTTATCGCCGCGGTAAAACAATTTAGCAGCCTTCAGTGCGCCGGGAAGGTCACTCTGGGGGCTGCACCAGGCGCGGAGGATCCGCGTCCCTGCGCGCTGCCCCAGCCCCAGCGCAGAGGGGTCCCGGGGCGGGGGGCTTTCCACGGCCTGGAGGGGGGGCACAGGACCTCCCTTGGACCCCTTGACTTGCTCATATTGTTTCCAAATGCAACCGGGCTCCAAGATTCATCCTGCTTTGAAAGGGTTGATTATTATTATTATTATTATTATTATTATTATT